>NW_018403546.1:0-112799 GCF_002113885.1 Mizuhopecten yessoensis | reverse complement strand
CTATGTATACATATCACCCATGTCTGTACAGTGTAACATCTACCACTTTTACGTTCACATATCACACATGTCTGTACACGGTTAACAACTACCATTTCTATGTACACATATCACACATGCCTGTACACGGTTAACATCTACCATTTCTATGTACACATATCACACAGGTCTGTACACGGTTAACATCTACCATTTCTATGTACACATATCACACATGCCTGTACACGGTTAACATCTACCATTTCTATGTACACATATCACACATGTCTGTACACTGTTAACATCTATCATTTCTACGTTCACATATCACACATGTCTGTACACGGTTAACAACTACCATTTCTATGTACACATATCACACATGTCTGTACACTGTTAACATCTATCATT
Source organism: Mizuhopecten yessoensis (assembly GCF_002113885.1). NCBI lineage: Eukaryota > Metazoa > Mollusca > Bivalvia > Pectinida > Pectinidae > Mizuhopecten > Mizuhopecten yessoensis. Next base: position 112,409 of record NW_018403546.1, on the reverse strand, counting down.
TCTACGTTCACATATCACACATGTCTGTACACGGTTAACAACTACCATTTCTATGTACACATATCACACATGTCTGTACAGTGTTAACATCTACCATTACTACGTACACATATCACACATGTCTGTACACTGTTAACATCTACCATTTCTACATGAACATTTCACACATGTCTGTACACTGTTAACATCTACCATTTCTACATACACATATCACACATGTCTATACAGTGTTAACATCTACCATTTCTACGAACACATATCACACATGTCTGTACAGTGTAGCATGTACTATTTCTATGTATACATATCACCCATGTCTGTACAGTGTAACATCTACCATTTCTATGTATACATATCACACATGTCTGTACACTGTAACATCTACCATTTCTACGTACACATATCACACATGTTTGTACACTGTTAACATCTACCATTTCTACGTTCACATATCACACATGTCTGTACACGGTTAACATCTACCATTTCTATGTACACATATCACACAGGTCTGTACACGGTTAACATCTACCATTTCTATGTACACATATCACACAGGTCTGTACACGGTTAACATCTACCATTTCTATGTACACATATCACACATGCCTGTACACGGTTAACATCTACCATTTCTATGTACACATATCACACATGTCTGTACACTGTTAACATCTACCATTTCTACGTTCACATATCACAAATGTCTGTACACTGTTAACATCTACCATTTCTACATGAACATATCACACATGTCTGTACACTGTTAACATCTACCATTTCTATGTACACATATCACACATGTCTGTACACTGATAATCTCTACTATTTCTACGTACACATATCACACATGTCTATACAGTGTTAACATCTACTATTTCTACGTACACAACTCACACATGTCTGTACACTGTTAACATCTACCATTTCTGCGTACACATATCACACATGTCTGTACACTGATAATCTCTACTATTTCTACGTACACATATCACACATGTCTGTATAGTATTAACATCTACCATTTCTACGTACACATATAACACATGTCTATACAGTGTTAACATCTACTATTTGTACGTACACAAATCACACATGTCTGTACACTGTTAACATCTACCATTTCTGCGTACACATATCACACATGTCTGTACACTGTTAACCTCTACCATTTCTACGTACACATATCACACATGTTTGTACACTGTTAACATCTACCATTTCTACGTACACATATAACACATGTCTATACAGTGTTAACATCTACTATTTCTACGTACACATATTACACATGTCTGTACACTGTTAACCTCTACCATTTCTACGTACACATATCACACATGTTTGTACACTGTTAACATCTACCATTTCTACATGTAACATCTACCATTTCTACGTTCACATATCACAAATGTCTGTACACTGTCAACATCTACCATTTCTACATGAACATATCCCACATGTCTGTACACTGTTAACATCTACCATTTTTACATGAACATATCACACATGTCTGTACACTGTTAAAATCTACCATTTCTACGTTCACATATCACAAATGTCTGTACACTGTCAACATCTACCATTTCTACATGAACATATCCCACATGTCTGTACACTGTTAACATCTACCATTTCTGCGTACACATATCACACATGTCTGTACACTGATAATCTCTACTATTTCTACGTACACATATCACACATGTCTATACAGTGTTAACATCTACTATTTGTACGTACACAAATCACACATGTCTGTACACTGTTAACATCTACCATTTTTACATGAACATATCACACATGTCTGTACACTGTTAACCTCTACCATTTCTACGTACACATATCACACATGTTTGTACACTGTTAACATCTACCATTTCTACCTACACATATCACACATGTGTGTACACTGTTAGCATCTACCATTTCTACGTACACATATCACACCTGTCTATACCGTGTTTACATCTACCAGTTCACAACCTATCTGTAATGTATGACGTACTTTTACAAGTGTGAAAGTCTCACATGTCTGTACACGGTTAACAACTACCATTTCTATGTACACATATCACACATGTCTGTACACTGATAATCTCTACTATTTCTACGTACACATATCACACATGTCTATACAGTGTTAACATATACTATTTCTACGTACACAAATCACACATGTCTGTACACTGTTAACATCTACCATTTCTACGTACACATATCACACCTGTCTATACCGTGTTTACATCTACCAGTTCACAACCTATCTGTAATGTATGACGTACTTTTACAAGTGTGAAAGTCTCACACTTACACAAAACATAGTTTTTGTGACTTCAGTTTACAATCATACGCGCCATACAATCATACGCAATACGACCATACCCCATATACGACCATACGCCATACAGTCCAAGCGATACAACCATTCTTAGATTCTTCACGCAATTTGTTACCGTACTACTATTGGATGAGGGGTTATCATTTTGGGATTTCGTCATGAAATTTGTGTGTTCCTTGGGCTCGTTTGGGGATTTCGTTTGGTAATTGGTTGTTTGGGGTTTTTTGGGATCGTTTGGGGATTTTGTTAGGTAATTGGTTGTTTTATTAAGATCGTTCGGGGATTTCGTTAGATAATTGTTTTGGGGTGGGTTTTTTTGGTGGTGGTGGTGGTGGGGGGGTATTATTATTATTATTATCTTTATTTCCTCCAAATAAAGAGTATCATTTCATATCAATAATGACAAAATAATACAATAGCAAAATTAGAACAATTGCTAATTACATACATGTCACAAAAATGTATATATATCATTGGACATTGGGTTAGGTATGCATACATTGTACATTAAATATTCTCCTTAACGGTTATATCAGAATGTGAATCAATAAAGTGTCATGAAGAATTTTGTAGTTACTAATTAAACATAGTGATATACAGTCAGGGCTAGATGTAGAAAAAAACTTTTAAATTATTTCACAATAAATATATTATAATATACATTGTATTGTATAGGCGTTGTCCAATTCCTTTTGAATTTGTATGAGATGCAATATTCAATAAAAAAAAACCCACCGTGAAATAAAATATACAGGGCTACTATAAGCTGCTGTAAATTGTTAACATTTCACAGACATTTACCAAAGAGGTTGGGTAGTTAGACGGTTGCGTTGGTTGATTTCGTAAGGTACACTGTAGTTAGGTTGTTAAGTTTAAAATGAAATAGGCCACATGACAGTCTTTTATGCAAATTAAAAGTGCTATTTTTCGATGTATCACAAAACATGTATAATTGGTTTACATAATATAACAGACGTTTTCAACACCAATTTCACTTCTTTTGCAAATTGCATGAGCAATGACGTCAATCTTTGTCGAGGAAACTAAGGAAGTTACCATCAGTATAATACGATACATCAGCGTTCTGGGCAAAATGAGTGGGGCGTGGTAACTTTTCTTCCCTTCCCGTTAATTAATTGAGATGTTATCTGATGTTAAAAAGTGTAAAATATATTTTCTTGAACCAATTAAACTGCTGTTAAGATGCCAAGATATTGTAGTTCTGGAAAAGTTGTGTAAGCCGACACGTGTGATTCATGTAAGGCTGTAACAATTTCAAGGAGTAGTGAGGGAACGAAAGGACCATTACATATATCACTTATTGGGTTTAATCACTTTTATTCCGGAAACATTAATATGCCGGACACATTATCACATATCACCAACATGACAACAACATTGATAAAATGATGTCAAAATACATACATGAAAAAAATACTGATATAATGACGTCATAAAACTTACATGACAACCAACGACACTGATAAAATGACGTCATTACATCAACGTGGCAACGGCCTTTATTGAAACGATTTTACACATTTTTTTACCGAACAAATACAACAAAAAAGTGCACATGCACTTCATGCGCTTTTCGCATAACTCTGCAACTACGATATCTATGACTTCCCCGCCAGTAATCTTCTACAAATCCAGTCATTTATAACTGTCAGCAGACGACAGGGGCCGGATGTGTGATACACAACCAAACAATCATTGTAAAGTTTAAAATTACCTTTCACTTTTTTTTTATCTAACAGCTAAATTGAAAAAAAATAATCTTTACAAGGGACATGCAAATCAAAACTTTTTTTTGTTGAAATATTGACTCATTTAAAAGTTTCTTGATTTGATAAGCAACAGTACCGACCATATACTTCAGTGGATCAGTCATCCTCTCCCCTATATATCTGATCAGTCATCCTCTCCCCTATATATCTGATCAGTCATCCTCTCCCCTATATATCTGATCAGTCATCCTCTCCCCTATATATCTGATCAGTCATCCTCTCCCCTATATATCTGATCAGTCNCTCTCCCCTATATATCTGATCAGTCATCCTCTCCCCTATATATCTGATCAGACCTAGCAACTAGAAGACTACTAACTTTGACTGTTAACTGTTTCATTATTGAGTTCAGTGGTTCATTCATATCTATACATTTTAATGATTTTACAATTTGGCCAAGATATTACCGCGCAGTGGGTCTTAATGTCGGAAGAAACCAGAGTACACAGAGAATAACCACGTGGTCAGGCAGTTGACCCTATATCTCTCCACTTCTGATCGGGTAGTCGAACTGCGACCGTCCACTGCGTCATCCGATCGCTCAAACACAAAGAATTCATATTGTTACAATACTTTTTTGTAGAAATTGGGTCACTGACGTAATACATAAAGATATTCATGTATATAAAATATACATGGTAAAATTATAATACACGTAACGCTAAAGATATACTGACTTCTCCCCGGGCCCCTGTGAAAACACACAGGGGCCATATCGCGCTGACCTCAGAAATGTCAACAAAGTGACAATTGTAACTGGTGACATGTGTATTTATGGAAGGATCAGTTGCACGGTTCACGTGTGTCGTTCGGGTCTATTGTAGCGTCGACACATTTCGCTCTCTGTTACTCTGAGACAGGATCAGCATGCGCAGTAAAAGTCGCTATACCCCAATATACAATTACAGTAAATAACAGGAAGAAGCATTAATATAATGGAGAAAAAAAAGATGATTGATAACGAGACTCTGTATTTGTGATACTCGATGGACTTTTTCTCGGATGGCGTACATATCTAGTACTATATCGTACAGTTCGTGAACCGCGAACCACACAACTACATTATGTATAAAATGCCGGTCTACATGTAAGCAGGCCCTTTAACACCTGTTGTTGAATGATCCTGATCTCTGACGAAAATTCTTCTGTCAGCTGTCTTCACTTACCAAATATAGATAACTTGCAACATTTGATAGAGATAATTTAAAAGTTAATGCCGGTTTGGAAGGGAAAGTATAAACCTGTGATAACAAGGGAAAGTAACCTGTCATAACAAGGGAAAGTAACCTGTCACAACAAGGGAAAGTATAAACCTGTGATAACAAGGGAAAGTATAAACCTGTCATAACAAGGGAAAGTATAAACCTGTCATAACAAGGAATTAAATAGTGATTCTGAATATATTTGATATTTGCAGAAATGGTAACTCCTGTCCCACTGCACTGCCGTTTTTCCTATATACAGTAACCTCCCCTTACCTCCTTAAGGATACCTGTCTCACTGCACTACCGTCTTTCCTATATACAGTAACTTCCCCTTAACTCCTTAAGGCTACCTGTCTCACTGCACTACCGTTTTTCCTATAGACAGTAACTTCCCCTTAACTCCTTAAGGATATCTGTCCCACTGCACTGCCGTTTTTCCTATATACGGTAACCTCCCCTTAACTACTTAAGGATACCTGTCCCACTGCACTGCCGTTTTTCCTATATACAGTAACCTCCCCTTAACTCCTTAAGGATACCTGTCTCACTGCACTACCGTTTTTCCTATATACAGTAACTTCCCCTTAACTCCTTAAGGATATCTGTCCCACTGCACTGCCGTTTTTCCTATATACAGTAACTTCCCCTTAACTCCTTAAGGCTACCTGTCTCACTGCACTGCCGTTTTTCCTATATACAGTAACTTTTACTTTAATCCTTAAGGATACCTGTCCCACTGCACTGCCGTTTTTCCTATATACTTCCGTTTCCTTATAACTTTAACACGATTAGGCTCTTATACTTCCGTTGTCAAGGTAGATCAGTCTGTAACAGCGATGGTATATCAATCTGAAGTCCAGTATTCAATTCTGGTCTGACCATACAGAATATTTTACACTCAGAACACGTTAGTTAGTTTTACTTTTCTTTTACAACCAACGCGAACTTTGGTAATTTGGTAAAGATGACATAATGCATAATGACGGATACAGGTTTAAGCATCAACAGATCATATTGCGATGATTGGCACATACATTGTACATGTACATGATGAATTATTCAGAAAAGACAAGTTTTATTGTAGCGGGGACTGTTAAATAGGTCCCCCAAACTGCCCCCTTAGTCGAAATTACAATCTAGCGCACTATGTATAGGGGAACAAAATGCGTTAAGCCTTACTACACACGCATATAACAAATCTAATGAATTTTGTCTCTGAGAAATCTACCAGAAACCATTCGGCGGAGGAAGAATAAGAAAAGAAAGAAGAAGAAAATAAGCCCCTTAACTCGTTAGTGCGTCTGAATCACTCTTTTACCAAGTACTCCAATTGTTGACGTCTAGACAGGGGGATGGCCAGAAGTTGAAAAATCCTCACAAGTACGCCTGGGTAAGGACGGGCGGACGCATATGTGTTAAGTATCATTTACATTGTATATGTTTATCGTGTAATTGGTGTGAAAATAAGTTAAATGCAAACAAAAACCTGATTACACGTATAAAACCTTTTATACCGGAAGTGTATAGGCATTCACACCGCGAACTGTTTTCCGGAAGCAAAAATAAAAATATCACGACCCCCAAAGTTGGGGAATGTTTAAAACAGACATATTTCCGTGTGATAACGTGGATCATCCTGTGATAATATGAAACACAAAAAAATGAAAGATAGCGAATGTCCGATAGAGGTCATGATTTTTACAACACAAGTATTGCTTTACCAGTAGCAATCAAAATTCTTATGGTTGTTCAGCGGTGATTTGCCCCGTATGACCTCGATTTCAGGACCAGTGTTGAACCCAATTACACCATAACTCGTATCTCGTTCGCGGATATGTACCGCCATTGACCGAATGAGAATGATGTTAATAAAACACCGTATATCAACTAATAGACGTACAATTCCCCGCAGTGTCCATATCACAAATCGCCACAACTTTTCATGGCGAAAATATCGCCCGTTTATCCGTGTAGCGCCATGAATGATCTATCCGAGATACGCTCGGATCGCAACTTGTACTGATGTGGCGGGATTACCGTTTCTTTGTATCTTTGATATTGGTTTGTAGCTGGGGACACATTGACAATGAGACATACAAATTCGTCTGATTGACGGTTTTCTGTTGTCGTTTATGACTAACAATACATTGTAGAGGATAGATGGAATGGTTGTAGTCATGCAAAAGATGCATATAAACTTGTTCGGCTTAGTTTTAATGATCAGACAAAGAATGGCGATTGTCAGCGCCATGTCTGACAGACATCACGGTCTCGCGGCAGGGTGGTACATGTACATCAGGATGTGAAGCCTATTGATTGCATCTCTGTATATGAAATGAAATGACATTTATTGCAACTCTCCTAGTTTCAAAGACTTCAGAATACGAAGCTTGGCGTCATGTTGTGCTGCCGCTCGGAACACCTTGACCTATGAAAGGTACTGTACTCTGGCGAGGTGTTCCGAATAGTTGTGCTGTATTCTCCTGTCTGCCAGATGACCATATTTGTGCAAAAGAAATGTGGAAAGTAGATCTGACAATCAGATATAGGCTGATAGAATTTCATTGGGTAAAATTATTTCATGACAGTTATTTCCAATCCATGATAGTAAATCTTTTATGTTTTGAACACACTGATCTAGAATTGAATTATGAAAAGCAAAATTTGAAGAAGTTGAGGGGCGGAGCCCACTGTCTGATGTTGAAAATCTCTTTGGTGAACCGTCTTTAACATGGGACTTAGATTAACGCTTCTATTTATCGCTGAACAAAAATTAGAGAAGACCGTTAATCATGATATTAACGCCATCCCATAGCTGGGCACCTTGTGTCCTTACCTAGATTTGAGATATATGTGAAATAATTGACTCACGGACAATATACGTACCACAATCGACAGAGAATCTAGACTGTGACTCAAACCCATTATGTAATAACGTACAGGTACAAAGGACCCTTACAGTACTCGGGAATCAAAGACGAGCAAACTACAGCATCTGACAGCTCATAAATAAAATGGCAAGTAAATGATAATATATGTGTTTTGTAATTAACCATTCATTATTTGCATACTCAATAAACCGCGTCTATTTACCACTAACTCGAGATTAATGGAATCGGTTTGATCAAAGCGTGTGAATTCACACAGACGCCCGTCCCAATAGTGCATAGCATCACAAGAGATCATGTGCAAAATGCAACTTTGACCACAGGCTTGAAAAGGAACAAAGCATCTTCTTTGTAATTCTTTTCTTTTTGACAAACTCAATAACCTCCCGATAAGATATCTTTACTCTGTTTGGTTAATTATGTACACGTATGTCGCATAGCAGATGTAAAGCTTAATGAATTGGTGGAATTGAATTAAAACATTTTTTGTGTATAATTAGTTACATGCATGAATCTATAAATTACAATTTTTAATTAATTATAATGATAGATTTCGACGTGTTCTGTTAATAATTTGTTAATTTGGAAGGTAAGTATAATGCAGGGTTTATATAATTCGTAAATATATATACATATATCACTAAACATAAAACGTCACCATTTAAGAGTATCCCGTCGGAGTATAACGTAAAACGTCACCATTCAAGAGTATCCCGTCGGAGTATAACGTAAAACATCACTTTGTATAACTACACGTAATAAGCCTGTGTTCACAGTTCAATAAAACGTCACCATACAATTAAGGTGTTTTTTAAGCGTAAGTGGATTCTGCTTTATCATAATATATGTTTACATTTCTACTGAACTGAATACACATGCTTAACATTTTAAAGGTTATTTTTTTCAATGAACTTTTCAGTTGACATATTATCAAACCGATTACTCTGTTATTCCCCGGAGCGCGGGAAGTAGTTCTTTTAACAGATTGATTTCAATTTGTGGGGTTTTGTTTTGTCAGAAGTTTGCAATTGAATTTAAGAAAACCTATTTACATCTTAAATTTGTTTTGTTTGTTGTAATCAATGCAAACAAGTTATTCGTCTTACCAGGACGACGTCACAGTGAGTGATGACGTCATAATGAACTGCAAAGCATTTCATAAAACTTGTCTCAAGACCTATTGAAGTTTATACACCATAAACATTAACAAACATGATTCAATCCTTAAGTAAATCAAAGGTAAAATCTATCAAATGTCACGGCCTTAAAGTGATAACTAGGGTAGTGGGAACAAACCCACAAGGCATACTAAGGAGCATAACCTTTGACCTTCACAGAGCACAAGGAAATAGAATATATCCCAATGATATCCTTATGTCGATCATAAAACTTGTTTAAAGGCACGGGTAGCATGACACGTAGTCAAATGCGACATCCTAACATCGTAGGTGGGGGATGTAGGAATGCTACTATTAATAAAGACAAAAGTTATCAATAGGAAATCGAAATCGTCAAGTTTATCGTAAAGAATATTACATTATACCAGGCCGTGCCAGTTGATCCTACCCTTATAGAGACGACTGTCGGCAGGTCCTCATACGAAGTGGATCATACCGTTAACGATAACAGTCGGCAGGGCCTAATACGAGGTGGATCATACCGTTAACGATAACAGTCGTCAGGGCCTCATACGAAGTGGATCATACCGTTAACGATAACAGTCGCCAGGGCCTCATACCAAGTGGATCCTACCCTTATAGAGACGACAGTCGGCAGGGCCTCATACGAAGTGGATCCTACCCTTATAGAGACGACAGTCGCCAGGTCCTCATACGAAGTGGATCCTACCCTTATAGAGACGACAGTCGGCAGGGCCTCATACGAAGTGGATCCTACCCTTATAGAGACGACAATAGGCAGGGCCTAATACGAAGTGGATCATACCGTTACCGATAACAGTCGCCAGGTCCTCATACCAAGTGGATCCTACCCTTATAGAGACGACAGTCGGCAGGGCCTAATACGAAGTGGATCATACCGTTAACGATAACAGTCGCCAGGTCCTCATACCAAGTGGATCCTACCCTTATAGAGACGACAGTCGCCAGGTCCTCATACGAAGTGGATCCTACTCTATAGAGACGACAGTCGGCAGGGCCTCATACGAAGTGGATCATACCGTTAACGATAACAGTCGGCAGGGCCTCATACGAAGTGGATCATACTGTTATAGAGACGACAGTCGGCAGGGCCTAATACGAAGTGGATCATACCGTTACAGAGACGACAGTCGCCAGGTCCTCATACGAAGTGGATCATACCGTTATAGATGACAGTTGCCAGGTCCTCATACGAAGTGGATCATACCGTTATAGAGACGACAGTCGGCAGGGCCTCATACGAAGTGGATCATACCGTTATAGAGACGACATTCGCCAGGGCCTCATACGAAGTGGATCATACCGTTATAGATGACAGTCGCCAGGACCTCATACGAAGTGGATCATACCGTTATAGATGACAGTCGCCAGGTCCTCATACGACGGTATATGAGGGACTTGTGTCAGGCGCTCAAAGAAAACAGCAGACTTAGTATATAACTGGAGTTTACCAGGGACCCTGGCCAGACTTTGATCTCTACGGGCCTTTATTTCTATCGAATTGACCTTCGCAATTACTGTAACTCGTAGAAAGTATATTACGTAAGTTGTCCCCATTATATATCGGCTAGACGGACAGTGTTTATCAGGTAACAGGATCTTCTGTTAACAACCTTAATCACTTGGTACATCTTTTCATCTACGGTAGCTTACATTTTAATTAGAAATAGATAAGTAAACTAAGTAAAGGAAATACCATGTCTCTTTACACACCACTTGACCATCACAAGCACCACCCATAAGGTCAACGGTGTGGCCGTAGCTGTTGACACTGGACATTGTCAAGTATTCGGCCATAGGCAGCTCTTTCAAAGAAAATACCAAAATTGCGGCAGATAAAAGGTTTATATTGACCAAAGCAAATTTGCTTAAGCCTTTAATTGAACTGAATTATGTATATAGGGCCTATATCATCACATGGAATGCCTCTCTGTATTACCGTGCCTAAGTTCGACTGGTCAGCCTAATCCTTAGATATAGCTGATATATTACAGTTGGCCTTAACCCTCTTAACGGATCTGTGAGCTATTGACGACTAACAATATTATCATAGTTTAGCCTGTTCAATATCGTCACAAACAAATATGTATTAAATTGTAGAACTGTGAGTCATCTCTACAAAAAATGTGCTGGAGTCCACTGAACCGTGTGTGCTTTAAAATACTAGGCATAACATATAGAATATGATGTTACTCTTCAATACGATTCTTGTCAAAAATAATCACAGCATAGACCATGTTGTTTCGATTTAAAACCTTTTCCGCATCTTATTAACGCCTAACATATAATAAAATGGACAACGACTCAAGTAAATACATTCGTGATTTTAAAAAAAGCAAGTACGCAAGTAGTATCTTAACCGAAGGGTTGTAAAAAGGATGTGCAAAGAAATAATACAAAACACAACAAGTGCATCGCAACCTGTCATAGCTCCTTCATTAAACTCTGGTACGAAACTGTAGATCACATGTAATTAACATTGATTTGTAGAAAGACGAAACAGTTGTACTAAGCAGTATAGTTATTTTCTGGTAACTGCATCTATTACCGTTTTTAAAGGTGCAATCACCTGGCTGTGTGCTACGTTCATCTTTCAAGATACAATGTGGTAGACTCTGCTGGTGGCCCGACGTTAGAGACAATGTGGTAGACTCTGCGGGTGGCCCGACGTTAGATACAATATGGTAGACTCTGCTGGTGGCCTGACCTTTGATACAATGTGGTAGACTCGGCTGGTGGCCCGACGTTAGCTACAATGTGGTAGACTCTGCGGGTGGCCCGACGTTAGATACAATGGGGTAAACTCTGCTGGTGGCCCGACCTTTGATATAATACGGTAGACTCTGCTGGAGGCCCGACGTTTGATATAATACGGTCGGCTCTGCTGGTGGCCCGACGATTGATATAATACGGTAGACTCTGCTGGAGGCCCGACGTTTGATATAATACGGTAAACTCTGCTGGTGGCCCGACGATTGATATAATACGGTAGACTCTGCTGGAGGCCCGACGTTAGATACAATGTTGTAGACTCTGCTGGTGGCCCGGCGTTAGATACAATGTGGTGGACTCTGCTGGTGGCCCGATGTTTGATACAATGTGGTAGTCTCTGCTAGTGGCCCGACGTTTGATATAATACGGTAGACTCTGCTGGGGGCCCGTCGTTTGATACAATGTGGTAGGCTCTGCTGGTGGCCCGACGATTGATATAATACGGTAGACTCTGCTGGGGGCCCGACGTTAGATACAATATGGTAGACTCTGCTGGTGGCACGACGTTATATACAATGTGGTAGTCTCTGCTAGTGGCCCGACGTTAGATACAAGTTGGGAGACTCTGCTGGTTGCCTGACGTTTGATACAATGTGGGAGACTCTGCTGGTGGTCCGACGTTAGAAACAATGTGGTAGACTCTGCGGGTGGCCCGACGTTAGATACAATGGGGTAAACTCTGCTGGTGGCCCGACGATTGATATAATACGGTAGACTCTGCTGGAGGCCCGACGTTTGATATAATGCGGTAGACTCTGCTGGTGGCACGACGTTATATACAATGTGGTAGTCTCTGCTAGTTGCCCGACGTTTGATACAATGCGGTAGACTCTGCTGGTGGGGCCCGACGTTAGATACAAGTTGGGAGACTCTGCTGGTTGCCTGACGTTTGATACAATGTGGTAGTCTCTGCTTGTCGCCTGACGTTTGATACAATGTGGGAGACTCTGCTGGTGGCCCGATGTTTGATACAATGTGGTAGACTCGGCTGGTGGCCCGACGTTAGAGACAATGTGGTAGACTCTGCCGGTGGCCCCACGTTATATACAATGTGGTAGTCTCTGCTTGTCGCCTGACGTTTGATACAATGTGGGAGACTCTGCTGGTGGCCCGCCGTTAGATACAATGTGGTAGACTCTGCTGGTGGCCCGACGTTTGATATAATACGGTAGACTCTGCTGGTGGCCCGACGTTAGATACAATGTGGTAGACTATGCTGGTGGCCCGACGTTAGATACAATGTGGTAGACTATGCTGGTGGCCCGACGTTAGATACAATGTGGTAAACTCTGCTGGTGGCCCGACGTTAGATACAATGTGGTAAACTCTGCTGGTGGCCCGACGTTAGATACAATGTGTTAGACTCTGCTGGTGGCCCGACGTTAGATACAATGTGTTAGACTCTGCTGGTGGCCCGACGTTAGATACAATGTGTTAGACTCTGCTGGTGGCCCGACGTTAGATACAATGGGGTAGACTCTGCTGGTGGCCTGACGTTAGATACAATGTGGTAGACTCTGCTGGTGTCCCGACGTTAGATACAATGTGGTAGACTCTGCTGGTGGTCCGACGTTAGATACAATGTGGTAGACTCTGCTGGAGGCCCGACGTTTGATATAATACGGTAGACTCTGCTGGTGGCCCGCCGTTAGATACAATGTGGTAGACTCTGCTGGTGGACCGACGTTTGATACAATGTGGTAGACTCTGCTGGTGGCCCCACGTTATATACAATGTGGTAGACTCTGCTAGTGGCCCGACGTTAGATACAATGTGGTAGACTCGGCTGGTGGCCCGACGTTTGATACAATGTGGTAGACTCTGCTGGTGGGGCCCGATGTTAGATACAATGTGGTAGACTCTGCTGGTGGCCTGACGTTAGATACAATGTGGTAGGCTCTGCTGGTGGCCCGACGTTAGATACAATGTGTTAGACTCTGCTGGTGGCCCGACGTTAGATACAATAGGGAAGACTCTGCTGGTGGCCCGACGTTTGATACAATGAGGTAGACTCTGCTGGTGGCCCGACGTTAGATACAATGGGGTAGACTCTGCTGGTGGCCCGACGTTAGCTACAATGTGGTCGACTCTGCTGGTGGCCCGACGTTAGATACAATGGGGTAGACTCTGCTGGTGGCCCGACGTTAGCTACAATGTGGTAGACTCTGCTGGTGGCCCGACGTGAGATACAATGTGGTAGACTCTGCTGGTGGCCCGACGTTATATACAATGTGGTAGACTCTGCTGGTGGCCTGACGTTAGATACAATGTGGGAGACTCTGCTGGTGGCCCGACGTTTGATACAATGGGGTAGACTCTGCTGGTGGCCCGACGTTAGATACAATGTGGTAGACTATGCTGGTGGCCCGACGTTAGATACAATGTGGTAAACTCTGCTGGTGGCCCGACGTTAGATACAATGTGTTAGACTCTGCTGGTGGCCCGACGTTAGATACAATGTGGTAGACTCTGCTGGTGGCCCGACGTTTGCTGTAAACACACTCTGCAGTTTATTTAATTCCAAGTTTAACAATACTTCTATAATTGTTTAATTCATAAATTAATGGGTTTTATGTACCTGCCCCTTTATTTCAACAGTACACATGCAGTTTTTAACCACTAGCATCATCGATAGGTCAAAAAAGGACGAAACAGCTGTATGATGCAGTTCTAGCGTTATTGAGCGATTCCCGTATTTTGAAGGTGCTATCGATTACATACAATTATCACTCTCCTGTATAGCATTACTCTGTTTAACCTTGTAATATGTATTAATATTGTGTTTTGTTGTATTTCATAAGTCGTAAGGCTTACAGAATAAACTAATTGAATCGCCTGTGTCGTTACGTTAATCTGTTAATGGAATAAATGACATAGAAACGCAACCACAACAATACTTATTATTATTTAACTATGATAACGACTAGATATCATCCATAACAAGGAGATTATGTCTGACCACCTGTGTCTGTTTTAAAGGTTACTAAAATTCTATGTCAAATGACTAGAGTGCTATCCGACCAATGCTGCTATGGAGCCACCCTTCCGCTACAGTGTACTGCGTCACTTACTTCCTATTGGGAGTCTTGTAACATGAAGTATTCGCGCATATGTCAACCAAAAGTAAAGTTAATAGCATTTCAAAGAAAATCAAAGGCATCTATTTTTTTTCCGAACTGATCAAATTTGACCCCCACCAGTGAATCATCTGAGAAAGGTGCTATTCTGTATGTATCTGTGGAACGAACTACATCGGCATGTGACACTTGTAATTGTTTACGGTAATTACGCATACCTGTGTGAGTATAATTACGCATACTTGTCGGATAAGCTCTAGGCATATAGCCCACCTGTAGGACTATTAAGCACGTAATCATGGGACGTTAACGTCTTATAAACATATATCAAATCTTAGTGTGTATACGTTTACTTCCTCTCATATAAATATAACTGCTAGACTTTCATTTTTTTATAAGATTATAAATATATGCGCGTAGCAGCATGACGGATTCCTCACATCTGTCCAGTGAGTCATACTTCTCGACGTTAATTAATGTATACTCAATGAAAACATGTATTATTCGGTAGCTATGTAGACACGTCAGAAATAAATAGAAATATATTACTGGTGATCATTAAACTTCATTTCAAGATGACGTATTGTATAGTACAGTGTTGATTTCATTACTCTTACGTCAAATCTGTGGCCTTAAAACGTGGTCCCGTTAATATGATGAATGATGTCGTTAGTCAGAGAGCTATCCTATACCCCTTTACCGTCAAATAAACTAAGAAAGAAAGGACTGTTTAATCACGAACCTCGTAACTCCGTATTTACATTAAATACATACAAAGAAAATCTCCATTTGTTATCAAGAATTGTTTTATCAGACGTTCAATCGAGTAACAAGTGTACAATAGCGTTGTCAAATCGTTACTGAAGTTAAAAATCCCAAACTTACACTTCAATAAAGATAAGAAATAATAGAAAATGCAAACAAGTTTTGAATATTTTTATTTTTATATTTTTTTAGACATCATTTTTATTATTGAACAATTCTTTCAAGTCGAAAAGCATTACCCTAGTGTTTTAAAGGGTTAAAAGGTGTAATACATTTCGAATTTTTAGCTTTAATAAAGCTTCGGAAATTTGATTAAATAAATGGGAAATATTTCTCCGCATTGTGCCGGATCGTCACCATTTTACTCAAAAGAAATATTTTAATTTTCAAGTATTCAGAAACTCTCGCCTGTTTCCTCGCGATAACGATCAGTAGATAACTTGTCATTCATTTTAGATGTAGTGTCTTTTCAGAAGTGGCTAGTGATATTTAAGAAGGACACAGTTCAGAGGGTAATTCTTCTAAACCCACTATCCCTCTATCCAATACGACTTCAAACTCAATACACCAATGCTTTATAGCTGTGTAAACGGAGAAAATCTTATCATTGCCATCTGTGAATTAAACCCCACAAAATGTTCAGATAAAATCTGGAGGGCTTGTAACATTGACGTGTGCTGAACAAGCAAGGCTTTTGTTCGACTGTTTTAGGATATATCAATAAATATAAACAGAGCTTAATACTCTTTTTCTTAACTGCAGCCATAGTCAGTACTCATCCTTTCAGGGCTATGTGTAAGTATCGAAACGTGGTCCTCAAATTAAAGTACAGTGTATAAAGTTGTGTAGGCATCATACTGCGTTTAATTGATGTTCGCATCCAATACGGTAAACAGCGCAACAATTGGATATGTTTATTTTAATTGTCTCGAATAGGGATATTTCTTCTTTGATACAAAGCGATGTCATGATAGTTTATGTGCATTTGCGCCTGTAATCTCCGTTAACATAAACGGTCAATCAATCTTTATTTACATATGTCTGCACTTTTAAAACGTACTGTCATTGCTTTTTTCACTTCTATTAATGTTAACATTTTTTGTTCTCGCATCGCTTTGCTGTTGCGGCTCCTTGCTTGTATAATGTCGAAGTAAATGTCAGACACACGTAAACAAGACGTGCTAGTTTAGATTATTCTGACAAATTTGTTACCATACTTATTGTAACTACAGTTGTAACTCAGACGTAATGTACATGTATAACACAGTTCGACACAAACAAGACAGTCTGCCTTGTGGTTTTGTTGTCACTGCCTGAGTTATGGATGTGAGGACGTGTCATTCCAAAGATTCAATCGAGATTTACATTGAGCTTATCGTCGATAAAGAATAAGACGCTTACCCTTGCGGAACACCTGGTTTTATTGATTCTGATTTCGAATTACGGTTTTGTTAACACATTGATAGAACATTTACTACAGTAACTGTGTCGTTCATAGAAACATTGATAGAACATATACTACAGGAACTGTGTCGTTCATAGAAGCATTGATAAAACATATACTACAGTAAATGTGTCGTTCATAGAAGTGTGCACGGTGTGTGAACGGTTTGTGCACGATGGGCGAACGATAAAAAGCTGGACGATCATTGCTTGCGCACATATGTGCGCACGATGGACGGACGTTGTGCGATAGCAATCGTGGTTGGTGTAAATTGAGGAATGCCTTAATAATTTATACGGTTTCATGTTTAAACATGTAAACTTGATGTTTACGTATGTTTCTATATTTTAGCAACATCTATAAACTTATCTTTCTGTCTATATATTCTTATATTTAAAAATTGTGTTTTCTGTGTTTTTAAACAACCTTAATCGACACATGTACAATTACAACACACTCCCGTATACAGGTAAACATAACCACTTTGTACATGTACCTGGACCGTCGTTTTCTCACCGCCTGGGGCACTTACGTAACTCGACGGGTAAGGCCGGGGTGTGAAAATCCAGGTGAAGGGGAGCTATAGGCAAACGAATGCAAATAACAAATAATATTCATTACGGTCAAACGGTATCGCATATCAGCTCTGTGTGTCAGGCACTGGTCAGGAAAAACTCCGGACACTCATCAAATTGTTATTTACCTGTTCTGTTACCTTGGAGCCAAACCCATTCTTGACAGCCTAACGGTCGCTGTAATACTGTGTAAGACGCATTGTGAAATTGTATAATCTTGATTATTGTGATGAGAAATTACAGAAATATACACAGTGTACATTATCGCATACAAGCCTTCCGTATTTTTGTCATTCCGTAATTTTGATCTACAAATGATACCAAATCGCACAATTGTGCGGAGAGAAGCGCACAGCGGGGCGAACGATTGCTAAATCGCACAGTTGTGCGCACCATGTGTGGACGATGTGCGGACGGTGTGTGAACGATGTATGGACGGTGTGCGCACGCTATTTTTGGAGCGTTGTGCGGTCCCACAACTGTAGAAACATTGATAGAACATATACTACAGTACCTGTGATGTTCATAGAAACATTGATAGAACATATACTACAGTACCTGTGTAGTTCATAGAAACATTGATAGAACATATACTGCAGTACCTGTGTCGTTCATAAAAACATTGATAAAACATATACTACAGTACCTGTGTCGTTCATAGAACCATTGATAGAACATATACTACAGTACCTGTGTTGTTCATAGACACATTGATAGATCATATACTACAGTAACTGTGTCGTTCATAAAAACATTGATATAACAAATACTACAGTAACTGTGTCGTTCATAGAAACATTGATAGAACATATACTACAGTAACTGTGTCGTTCTTAGACACATTGATAGAACATATATTACAGTAACTGTGTCGTTCATAGACACATTGATAGAACATATATTACAGTAACTGTGTCGTTCATAGACACATTGATAGAAAATATACTACAGTAACTGTGTCGTTCATAAAAACATTGATAGGACATATACTACAGTACCTGTGTTGTTCATAGACACATTGATAGATCATATACTACAGTAACTGTGTCGTTCATAAAAACATTGATATAACAAATACTACAGTAACTGTGTCGTTCATAGAAACATTGATAGTCATAGAAACATTGATAGAACGGGTTCTACAGTAACTGTGTTGTTCATAGAACCATTGATAGAACATATACTACAGTACCTGTGATGTTCATAGAAACATTGATAGAACATATACTACAGTAACGGTGTCATTCATAGAAACATTGATAGAACATATACTACAGTACCTGTGATGTTCATAGAAACATTGATAGAACATATACTACAGTAACTGTGTTGTTCATAGAAACATTGAAAGAACATATACTACAGTAACTGTGTCGTTTATAGAAACATTGATAGAACATATACTACAGTAACGGTGTCATTCATAGAAACATTGATAGAACATATACTACAGTAACGGTGTCATTCATAGAAACATTGATAGAACATATACTACAGTAACGGTGTCATTCATAGAAACATTGATAGAACATATACTACAGTACCTGTGATGTTCATAGAAACATTGATAGAACATATACTACAGTACCTGTGTCGTTCATAAAAACATTGATAGAACATATACTACAGTAACTGTGTCGTTCTAAGACACATTGATAGAACATATATTACAGTAACTGTGTCGTTCATAGACACATTGATAGAACATATACTACAGTAACTGTGTCGTTCATAAAAACATTGATAGAACATATACTACAGTACCTGTGTTGTTCATAGACACATTGATAGATCATATACTACAGTAACTGTGTCGTTCATAAAAACATTGATAGAACTTATACTACAGTAACTGTGTCGTTCATAAAAACATTGATAGAACATATACTACAGTAACTGTGTCGTTCATAGAAACAAAGTCACTGACTGTTAGATGCACAATGTTTCTTTAAAGAATCATTACAGATTAATAAATGGAGCAGATGAACAATAATCTGCAATGACATTTATGCAGTATAATCTTTTCACATACTTTTATTGTACAATGGTTCTACATATTAACGAAGTAATTAAAAAAACCTGATGATTTCAATACTAATTTTATAAAACCCTTCCTTGTAGAGTATACGACAGTCTTGTACGTGTATTGTGGTGTGCGCTATATGGAATCTTGTACTGCCTGTTCTTAAACTATCTGGATCATCATGGTAAATTTAACCAAATATAATAAAAACCGCAGGAAAGAAACGCTAATGAAGAATTGCATGTAGCTATAAATCGGTCTGTAGCTACTTGTGTATAAAATGTAACACAATCCATATATTTTCTGTTAAGCTTGTGCTTTTACTAGGTATTTAACGTATATCTATATTAAATATCCATTGAATCTGTATACGGTGATACAGGTTGACGGTGATACAGGTAGTCGGTGATACAGGTAGTCGGTGATACAGGTAGACGGTGAAACAGGTAGTCGGTGATACAGGTATACGGTGATACAAGTGATACAGGTAGACGGTGATACAGGTAGACGGTGATACAGGTAGTCGGTGATACAGGTAGACGGTGATACAGGTAGTCGGTGATACAGGTATACGGTGATACAAGTGATACAGGTAGACGGTGATACAGGTAGACGGTGATACAGGTAGTCGGTGATACAGGTAGACGGTGATACAGGTAGTCGGTGATACAGGTATACGGTGATACAAGTGATACAGGTAGACGGTGATACAGGTAGACGGTGATACAGGTAGTCGGTGATACAGGTAGACGGTGATACAGGTAGTCGGTGATACAGGTATACGGTGATACAAGTGATACAGGTAGACGGTGATACAGGTAGACGGTGATACAGGTAGTCGGTGATACAGGTAGACGGTGATACAAGTGATACAGGTAGACGGTGATACAGGTAGACGGTGATACAGGTAGTCGGTGATACAGGTAGACGGTGATACAAGTGATACAGGTAGACGGTGATACAGGTAGACGGTGATACAGGTAGTCGGTGATACAGGTAGACGGTGATACAAGTGATACAGGTAGACGGTGATACAGGTAGACGGTGATACAGGTAGTCGGTGATACAGGTAGACGGTGATACAAGTGATACAGGTAGACGGTGATACAGGTAGACGGTGATACAGGTAGTCGGTGATACAGGTAGACGGTGATACAAGTGATACAGGTAGACGGTGATACAGGTAGACGGTGATACAGGTAGTCGGTGATACAGGTAGACGGTGATACAGGTAGTCGGTGATACAGGTATACGGTGATACAAGTGATACAGGTAGACGGTGATACAGTGATACAGGTAGACGGTGATACAAGTGATACAGGTAGACGGTGATACATGTGATACAAGTAGACGGTGATACAGGTGTAGACGGTGATACAGGTAGACGGTGAAACAGGTAGACGGTGATACAGATAGACGGTGATACAGGTAGACGGTGAAACAGGTAGTCGGTGATACAGGTATACGGTGATACAAGTGATACAGGTAGACGGTGATACAGGTAGACGGTGATACAGGTAGTCGGTGATACAGGTAGACGGTGATACAAGTGATACAGGTAGACGGTGATACAGGTAGACGGTGATACAGGTAGTCGGTGATACAGGTATACGGTGATACAAGTGATACAGGTAGACGGTGATACAGGTAGACGGTGATACAGGTAGTCGGTGATACAGGTAGACGGTGATACAAGTGATACAGGTAGACGGTGATACAGGTAGACGGTGATACAGGTAGTCGGTGATACAGGTATACGGTGATACAAGTGATACAGGTAGACGGTGATACAGGTAGACGGTGATACAGGTAGTCGGTGATACAGGTAGACGGTGATACAAGTGATACAGGTAGACGGTGATACAGGTAGACGGTGATACAGGTAGTCGGTGATACAGGTATACGGTGATACAAGTGATACAGGTAGACGGTGATACAGGTAGACGGTGATACAGGTAGTCGGTGATACAGGTAGACGGTGATACAAGTGATACAGGTAGACGGTGATACAGGTAGACGGTGATACAGGTAGTCGGTGATACAGGTAGACGGTGATACAAGTGATACAGGTAGACGGTGATACAGGTGATACAAGTAGACGGTGATACAGGTGTAGACGGTGATACAGGTAGACGGTGAAACAGGTAGACGGTGATACAGGTAGACGGTGATACAGGTAGACGGTGATACAGGTAGTCGGTGATACAGGTAGACGGTGATACAAGTGATACAGGTAGACGGTGATACAGGTGATACAAGTAGACGGTGATACAGGTGTAGACGGTGATACAGGTAGACGGTGAAACAGGTAGACGGTGATACAGGTAGTCGGTGATACAGGTAGACGGTGATACAAGTGATACAGGTAGACGGTGATACATGTGATACAGGTAGACGGTGATACAGGTAGACGGTGAAACAGGTAGACGGTGATACAGGTAGTCGGTGATACAGGTAGATGGTGATATAAGTGACACAGGTAGACGGTGATACAGGTGTAGACAGTGATACAGGTAGACGGGGAAACAGGTAGACGGTGATACAGGTAGTCGATGATACAGGTAGATGGTGATATAAGTGACACAGGTAGACGGTGATACAGGTAGACGGTGATCCAGGTAGACGGTGATACAGGTATTCGGTGATACAGGTAGACGATGATACAGGGAGTGTTAAGGACATGAATGAGAAGAATATCATTATACATGTGGAAAACATAAGACGGTGATACAGGTAGACGGTGAAACAGGTAGACGGGGATACAGGTAGACGGTGATACAGGCAGACGGATATACAGGTAGTCGGTGATACAGGTAGACGGCGATCGGGTAGTGTTAAGGACATGCATGAGAACAATATCATTATACATGTGGAAAACATAAGACGGCGATACAGGTAGACGGTGAAACAGGTAGACGGGGATACAGGTAGACGGTGATACAGGTAGACGGTGGTACAGGTAGTCGGTGATACAGGTAGATGGTGATATAAGTGACACAGGTAGACGGTGATACAGGTAGACGGTGATACAGATAGACGGTGATACAGGTAGACGGTGATACAGTGATACAGGTAGACGGTGATACAGGTAGACGGATATACGGGTAGGCGGTGATACAGGTAGACGGTGATACAGGTAGACGGTGATACAGTGATACAGGTAGACGGTGATACAAGTGATACAGGTAGACGGTGATACATGTGATACAGGTAGACGGTGATACAGGTATTGACGGTGATACAGGTAGACGGTGAAACAGGTAGACGGGGATACAGGTAGTCGGTGATACAGGTAGACGATGATACAGGGAGTGTTAAGGACATGAATGAGAAGAATATCATTATACATGTGGAAAACATAAGACGGTGATACAGGTAGACGGTGAAACAGGTAGACGTTGATACAGGTAGTCGGTGATACAGGTAGATGGTGATATTAGTGATACAGGTAGACGGTGATACAGGTGTAGACAGTGATACAGGGAGACGGTGAAACAGGTAGACGGTGATACAGGTTGTCGGTGATACAGGTAGACGGTGATACAGTGATACAGGTAGACGGTGATACAAGTGATACAGGTAGATGGCGATACATGTGATACAGGTAGACAGTGATACAGGTAGACGGTGAAACAGGAAGACGGTGATACAGGTAGACGGTGATACAGTGATACAGGTAGACGGTGATACAAGTGATACAGGTAGACGGTGATACAGGTAGGCGGTGATACAGGTAGATGGTGATATAAGTGATACAGGTAGACGGTGATACAGGTAGTCGGTGATACAGGTAGACGATGATACAATTGATACAGGTAGACGGTGATACAGGTGTAGACAGTGATACAGGTAGACGGTGAAACAGGTAGACGGTGATACAGGTAGACGGTGATACAGGTAGACGGATATACAGGTAGTCGGTGATACAGGTAGACGGTGATCGGGTAGTGTTAAGGACATGCATGAGAAGAATATCATTATACATGTGGAAAACATAAGACGGTGATACAGGTAGATGGTGATACAGGTGTAGACGGTGATAGAGGTAGACGGTGAAACAGGTAGACGGTGATGAAGGTAGACGGTGATTGGGGTAGACGGTGATTGAGGTAGACGGTGAAACAGGTAGACGGTGATACAAGTAGACGGTGATACAGGTAGACGGTGATACAGGAAGTCGGTGATACAGGTGTAGACGGTGATACATGTAGACGGTGAAACAGGTAGACAGTGATACAGGTAGACGGTGATACAAATGTAGACGGTGATACAGGTAGACGGTGAAACATGTAGACGGTGAAACAGGTAGACGGTGATACAGGTAGTCGGTGATACAGGTAGACGGTGATACAAGTGATACAGGTAGACAGTGATACAGGTAGTCGGTGATACAGGTAGACGGTGATACAGGTAGTCGGTGATACAGGTAGACGGTGATCCAGGTAGTCGGTGATACCGGTAGACGGTGATACAGGAAGACGGTGATACAGGTAGTGTTAAGGACATGAATGAGAAGAATATCATTAAACATGTAGAAAACAAAAGAAATAAAAACTTCTTACAATGCTAAGATGCATAGGTCATTATTTGTTTATCAAATCGATGAAATGAAACAAGATTGTGTTCCGAAAAAAAAGAAACTTATCTAAACTAAGATAACTTGACGTCCTCAATTTTGGCTACATTTATCTTTCGTATTGCAAATCGAACATCAATACTGGAAAATTGTAAGTGAGGTATTATTTATTTACACACCGATGGTACCTAGTTACTAGCATCTGTCTTTTCCAGAAAGTTCCCACTGCCTCTTCGTATGGCGAAGAGGTCACAGAATGACAATGGAATGTTTGGCATTGTTTAAGGACATTGTAAGTATTATCAGCTTGACAATTCGTTAAGCATGCCGATTAGTTGTTTTATTGCATAAAGAACTGCAGAATCTGGAAACATCAGCACAAAAAACTGCAGTATCTGGAAACACCAGCATAAAGAACTGTAGAATCTGAAAACATCAGCATAAAGAACTGCAGAATCTGGAAACAACAACATAAAGAACTGCAGAATCTGGAAATAACAACATAAAGAACTGCAGAATCTGGAAACACCAGCATAAAGAACTGTAGAATCTGGAAAAAAACAGCATAAAGAACTGCAGAATATGGATACATCAGCATAAAGAACTGCAGTAACTGGAATAATTAGCAGAAAGAACTGAAGAATCTGGAAACACCAGCATTAAGAACTAAAGAATCTGGAAACACCAGCATAAAGAACTAAAGAATCTGGAAACACCAGCATAAAGAATTTCAGTATCTGGAAACACCAGCATAAAGAACTGCAGTATCTGGATACACCAGCATAAAGAACTGTAGAATCTGGAAACATAAGCATAAAGAACTGCAGTATCTGGAAACATCAGCATAAAGAATTGCAGTATCTGGAAGCGCCAGCATAAAGAACTAAAGAATCTGGAAACCCCAGCATAAAGAACTGCAGTACCTGGAAACATCAGCATAAAGAATTGCAGTATCTGGAAGCGCCAGCATAAAGAACTAAAGAATCTGGAAACCCCAGCATAAAGAACTGCAGTACCTGGAAACATCAGCATAAAGAATTGCAGTATCTGGAAGCGCCAGCATAAAGAACTAAAGAATCTGGAAACACCAGCATAAAGAATTTAAGTATCTGGAAACATCTGCATAAAGAACTGCAATATCTGGAAACATCAGCATAAAGAAATGCAGTTACTGGAAACACCAGCATAAAGAACTGCAGTTACTGGAAACCCCAGCATAAATAACTGCAGTAACTGGAAACACCAGCATAAATAACTAAAGAATCTGGAAACACCAGCATAAAGAACTGCAGTACCTGGAAACATCAGCATAAAGAATTGCAGTATCTGGAAGCGCCAGCATAAAGAACTAAAGAATCTGGAAACACCAGCATATAGAACTCCAGTATCTGAAACCACCAGCATAAAGAACTGAAGCATCTGGAAACACCAGCATAAAGAACTGCAGAATCTGGAAACACCAGCATAAGGAACTGAATCAACTGGGAAATCAGCATATAAAGAACTGAAGAATCTGGAAACACAAGCATAAAGAACTGTGGAATCTGGAAACACCAGCATAAAGCACTGCAGTATCTGGAAACATCAGTATAAAGAAATGAAGCATCTGGAAACACCAGCATAAAGAACTGAAGAATCTGGAAACACCAGCATAAGGAACTGAATAATCTGGAAACACCAGCATAAAGAACTGAAGAATCTGGAAACACCAGCAAAAAGAACTGAAGAATCTGGAAACACCAGCAAAAAGAATTTCAGGATCTGGAAACACCAGCATAAAGAACTGCAGTATCTGGATACACCAGCATAAAGAACTGTAGAATCTGGANGCACCAGAATAAAGAACTGAAGAATCCGGAAACACCAGCATAAAGACTGCAGTATCTGGAAACACCAGTATAAAGAACTGCAGTATCTGGAAACACTAACCCCATCAGAAAACAAAGCCCACCAGAAGATGCTAGGTGACCGCATGTATGAACACAAATCACTCACACCCCCGTTTTCACTATAAAGTACGCGGGACATGTACGCCAACGCTCGATCAAGGCCTCGCCTTGGTGTGTTTATACAAAAAACTAAAAGTCAGTGAAGATTCCATGATTAGCCCATTAATGTAGAATACCGTTAATACAAAGTTTAACTCATCTAAGCAGGATTTCAAGTACGTGCTCAATACAAAACAAGCTCATTCATCAAGATAACCACAAAGCTATTCATTTTTCAACCTCTTTTTCCTGCCTAAGAATCATATTTACTATCAAAAAATTGTGAATTTGGAAAACAACGCAATAGCTATGGCTATATTTTTTAAGAATCCTTTTTTGTCATGTTTGTAAGATTTTGATGTATAGACGTGTATAATGTGAGGATAACTTTACTATCCATCATAACATTATAATCAATGCCTATTCATCTGTTTTATGATGACATCTAATAACTAACGTGATCGCGCACCTGTCATATTTATTCGAACCTATTAACCTCAACAAATCTGCGTTAGCGACTGTAACGCGTGATCCCTTTGATACGGTAGCTGTTATTAAGAAGTTGTTAGATTTTTGTTTATGAATCATATGAAGGGTTAGATAGACGGCACTGTATCTTTGCAGTCATTAAAAAGTCATAAAATTTGATTCCATGGGATCTCGGGCAATCTGATAGAATAAGCGTGAAGACGAATTGACCCCGAGAAACAATAGTTTCTAGAGTAAAGAAACAGTCTTCTCTCATTCATTAGTATATTTATAAAGTACGAACACGAGTCATCCTATAAACAAACACTACTATATGACCTACTGTATAACGTTTATATGTCCCCTCAATACCAAGCAACAGGTTATTTATAAAATATATGACCGTAATTTTTACCTCATAACCATACCCCATGACTTTTAAAAACTGTCTGACCGCAATTGTCACCTAATTACCATACCCCATGATTCTTACAAACTGTATGACCGTAATTGTCACCTAATTGCCATACAACACGACTCTTACAAACTGTATGACCGTAATTATTAGCTCATTACCATACAACACGACTCTTACAAACTGTATGACCGTAATTATGACCTCATTGCCATACAACACGACCCTTACAAACTGTATGACCGTAATTATTACCTCATTACCATACAGCACGACTCTTACAAACTGTATGACCGTAATTATTACCTCATTGCCATACAACACGACCCTTACAAACTGTATGACATTAATTATTACCTCATTACAATACAACACGACTCTTACAAACTGTATNCATGACATAATTATTACCTCATTGCCATACAACACGACTCTTACAAACTGTAAGACCGTAATTATTACCTCATTGCCATACAACACGACTCTTATAAACCGTATGACCGTAATTATTACCTCATTGCCATACAACACGACTCTTATAAACGGTATGACCGTAATTATTACCTCATTGCCATACAACACGACTCTTACAAACTGTATGACCGTAATTGTCACCTAATTACCATACAACACGACTCTTACAAACTGTATGACCGTAGTTGTCACCTAATTACCATACACTATGACTCTTACAAACTGTATGACACTAAGTGTCACCACATGTGTTGACAGAAAAGCTTTCACCGCCGGACCACATGCCTTTGCCTCTAGGTTTTGTTGGTATTAATAACCTTTTATCTAAAAAAAATGATTTTCATTGAGTGTTAGCGAAGCAGCACTTTTTGTATCAACATTGAGATCTGATTGTGTCCTCATGTATTGACTATGTTGTACTTTTTGTATTGATTTTGAGATCTGAATTTGTCCTCGTGTCATTGAGATCTGATTTTGTCCTCGTGTCATTGAGATCTGATTTTCTCCTCGTGTATTGACGATGAAGTACTTTTTGTATTGATTTTGAGATCTGTTTTTGATCTTGTGTATTGACAATGATGTACTTTTTGTATTGATTTTTAGATCTGTTTTTGATCTTGTGTATTGACGATGATGTACTTTTTGTATCATCATTGAGATCTGATTTTGACCTTGTTTATTGATGTTGTACTTTTACTTTTTTCTTAATAGTCATAAACGTTCTTTACTGAAACATCATGATTCGCTACGTTTGATATGATGCCAATTAGAATTATTAATGATAAAATGAATAAATTAATTTTAAATATAATGGAAAACGTCGCAATTTAATCCTGTGTGATAAGTACATATACCAACATCTTCTTGAAATTCTTTATACATATCAAAATCAGGTGTTGAACATTATGAATTATCAAAAATGAATACTTAAGAAATAAGCGTGTGTGGATTCATATATAAACCTACGTCAAGTGACTCGCCATATCAAAATGCCAGATATCAAACTCAGTACAAAAATTGAAATACCACCATTTGTCTGCCGAGGTCGAGGTACCCACACGCTTCCAAAATCGGTGTTAGACAATACACTTGCCATTAATGTGTTTTGAAAGGCGGAGAAGAAAACAAAATCATCTATGTATTATCAAAGGAGATTGCAATGCTATTGTTTCATGCACGTCAGTAATGGTCCCTTTTAAAATATTCATGTGGAAACAAATCATGTAATTAGGAACAAACCTTAATTTGCTTTAATTTCCGCCTTCCTATCATTGGTATGTTTCTTTTACCTTAAATTGACTGATGATTATCTGCATTGGATACCGGAAATAGGGGCGGAAATTGTTCAAAAACGATACTAAGATAAAGTGTTTTTACACTCTTGGTATGCAATCGTCTATGCTCTTTTAAATCGCTATGATGTAGTCCCTGGACGCCTGAAGACTACATGTATGTTGGATATTTTCGGAAATTGATATGATATTAACCTTGACTTCTCCTCGGTTAATATTGCTCTCTAAGGTTCATATAAACATATATTCACCTCAACAAAAGTCCATACTTGATAAACATCACACAAATAAATGTAATAAATGGTATTTATATGTCATAATGATGTTACAGTTTGTTAAATGAGATCTTTGTGTGAGTGTGCTATGAACTATACGTGTAAAACGCTATTTATAAGGCAGAATAAGTCCTGTTTGTTTTATTAATGACAAAAATATGCTAGAGTGTGTATAAATTTGGGTAAAAGAATGAGTGTCTACAAGACCCTTTTTTGGGCCCCGGTATATTCGGATTTTCACCTCCTTATTTTGTTCAAAGATGTCCTATTGTATGACATGCGGAAAAACTAAGGTAAAACGTTGACCAAAAGTGGGTTTCTAGGGGTACCAAAAGGGGTATGGTAAATCACAAATATAGTTCGCTGTTTTCAAAATGAGCTTAACAACCAAAATAATACCATTTCTGTTTTGGAAAACAGGCATAAATTAGACAAGCGTATGTAACAGAATGAAAATGACAGAAATTCAATCGTCACTTAAAGATTGTTTATATAAATCGAAGGATTAAGTCAGGGGGTCTTTTCGGTCATTTTCAATTGAAAAGTAATTTGTTTTCTCAATAATTTCCTTTCTAATTAATCTTTTGACTCTTTCACTCATTTTAGTAAACTTACATACATTGCATATTAACTATATACTTTCCTTTTGTTTTATACTGAGTTATAGCTTCTGGACACATCTCAAACGTTTTCAAATATATCTAAATTTTAAGTGAATTAAAAGGTGCATGACCCCTTTACACGTATAAGATATCAATTGTTATTATTGTATATTATATATATCATATAATATTTTGCTCAACACCTGTGGCTGAAGTGAGTTCCAGGTCTTGATTTTTTTTAATTTTTTTTTATCAAAGTTAACTTACAAATCAAAAATGGCATTTGCCACCACAGCTACTGTAAAATTATTGATTTAACATATGAATTTTGAGTTGCTGGTAATATTAAGTCTCCTAACAGCAAACTATATTTGTGATTTACCATACCCCTTTTGGTACCCCCAGAAACCCACTTTCGGTCATTATTTTACCTTAGTTTATCCACATGTGATACAATAGGACATCTTTGAACAAAATAAGGAGGTGAAAATCCGAATATGCCTGGACCTAAAAAGGACCTTGTAGACACTCATCCTTTGTATGCTGAATATATTCACATTAAATGATAGTTATATAGCTAGAAAATATATCTGAATTACCCGAGGATTTAACAGTAAGCTTGATGGTCTCTCAGATGACCTTATATAGATTCCTTTCTGATAGAATGATTAATGATATCTAAATAGATTAACAGTTGCATTGAGTGTACTGGTTATCCCATGAATTGAATGAGAGCGAATCCGTTAAAAGATTGAGACAAGAAAGTAACAACATTGAAATGTAAGTTAAACAAAAATAAATCATGTCTCTGGAAAAATATATAAAAGATAAGATAAAACAGGTAAGTGTATAAACGTGCAGCCCTTAACATCAGTATTAAATCAAGTAATGTTGTTAGTTTCAAAGCACAGACGATCATTCACCTGATGGCAAATAGTGTTGAAGTCAAGTCGAAACGCCTACACTATAGCAATGTCTTTCCTTTCACACTAATCTGACTTTACAATGAAATCACACGACAGCAGGACTTCCGCATCATCTGATTTTGAATGTAACAGGGTTAACACTACCTGGAGTTATAATGCTGCTTGCAGACATATGGCATCGGAAATTTATAATAAATCCGATGTACATCTATATCAGATTCTCTATATCAAATTCATCAGAATGATTTCCCCATACATCCTTGGCTTGACTTACCCGATGCTATCGGTTCCGCCGACATTTACAGAAACTGCCCAGTAGAGTAACTGGAGCATCCAGACGAAAACTGAGTTTTGATTGACGGATTATACTAATCTATCAATCGTTGGAATGGTTTGGCTACCCTAGTCCCTTAATGCAAAGCGTTAGCTCTATCTGATAGATGCAACTGTAGAAAAGGTCAAGAACCCACCTTCTACAGACGTTTTTCTCATTGGATATATTATGCTGTGTAGGTGCGCGTGATAAACGCATAACGTGAAACAAGGTCAGAAATACATCACGTTAATCTGCATTCGTATCTCAGTATACAAATAAAAAATTTGAACAATGCTTAAATATCATATGCACGGTCTTATACAACACAAGGAAACAACATGTTTTTTATCAAAAAATAATAATACGTTAGCACTAGACCTTTTAGGGAGAAAAACATCAAACGTAAAAGGTGTAGAGCTAACGCATATAACGTGCTATGCAATGAAGAAAAATCGTTTGTTTAACACATAAAAAAATAACACAAACTGTTAGGTCTTAATAGATAATACACTTCACTTCAATGCATTGTAACGTTGTCTTAAAGACATAAGGTGTAAATTCGAAGTTGCAACATTGCAATTTGCATAAATTTTCATAATTGCTTCGTAATTTTGATGTTAGTGAAATCAAAGATTTGATATTTACACTCTGATCTACGGTATGGACTTTCCCCTTCAGTACACAGTCTCTGCCCTAACGACATGTTTAGGATACACCCTGATCTACGGTATGGACCTTCACCTTCAGTACACAGTCTCTGCCCTTACGACATGTTCAGGATACACTCTGATCTACGGTATGGACTTTTCCCTTCAGTACACAGTCTCTGCCTTAACGACATATTCAGGATACACTCTGATCTACGGTATGGACTTCACCTTCAGTACACAGTCTCTGCCCTTACGACATGTTCAGGATACACTCTGATCTACGGTATGGAATTTCCCCTTCAGTGCACAGTCTCTGCCGTAACGACATGTTCAGGATACACTCTGATCTACGGAATGGACCTTCCCCTTCAGTACACAGTCTCTGCCCTAACGACATGTTCAGGATACACTCTGATCTACGGTATGGACTTTCCCCTTCAGTGCACAGTCTCTGCCGTAACGACATGTTCAGGATACACTCTGATCTACGGTATGGACCTTCCCCTTCAGTACACAGTCTCTGCCCTAACGACATGTTCAGGATACACTCTGATCAACGGTATGGACTTCCCCTTTAGTACACAGTTCTGCCCTAACGACATGTTCAGGATACACCCTGATCTACGGTATGGACTTCCTCTTCAGTACACAGTCTCTGCCCTAACGAGTTCAGGATAAACTCTGATCTCCGGTATGGACTTCCCCTTCAGTATACAGTCTCTGCCTTAACGACATGTTCAGGATACACTCTGATCTACGGAATGGACTTTCCCCTTCAGTACACAGTCTCTGCCATAACGACATGTTCAGGATACACTCTGATCTACGGAATGGACTTCCCCCTTCAGTACACAGTCTCTGCCCTAACGACATGTTCAGGATACCCTCTGATCTACGGTATGGACTTCCCCTTCAGTACACAGTCTCTACCTTAACGACATATTCAGGATACACTCTGATCTACGGTATGGACTTCACCTTCAGTACACAGTCTCTACCTTAACGACATATTCAGGATACACTCTGATCTACGGCATGGACTTCACCTTCAGTACACCGTCTCTGCCTTAACGACATGTTCAGGATACACTCTGATCTACGGTATGGACCTTCCCCTTCAGTACACAGTCTCTGCCCTAACGAGTTCAGGATAAACTCTGATCTACGGTATGGACTTCCCCTTCAGTACACAGTCTCTGCCTTAACGACATGTTCAGGATACACTCTGCTCTACGGTATGGACCTTCACCTTCAGTACACAGTCTCTGCCCTAACGACATGATCAGGATACACTCTGATCTACGGTATGGACCTTCACCTTCAGTACACCGTCTTTGCCCTAACGACATGATCAGGATACACTCTGATCTACGGTATTGACTTTCCCCTTCAGTACACAGTCTCTGCCCTAACGACATGTTCAGGATACACTCTGATCTACGATATGGACCTTCACCTTCAGTACACAGTCTCTGCCTTAACGACATGTTCAGGATACACTCTGATCTACGGTATGGACCTTCACCTTCAGTACACAGTCTCTGCCCTTACGACATGTTCAGGATATTCGACCACATGCAGTTTGACACTTAGATGCATGGTATAACCTATCAGTGCAGGCACTGCCGTTTTAAACGGCTATCAAATATATCTAAAAAATATCTTGAACGGTAGCACAAGCCTGTCGCTAGAAAATCGATTAGGTTAATTAATATAACACAACATTGATATAGCTTTGCATATCAATCATCGGCAACCTGTATACATAACCAGACCCCATTTTGTTTTAAAAACTTTAAAAACTTAGCAAAATCAATAAAAATATAATTATGATATTACAATTGGATGATTGTTAATATCCGTAGAATATGTTCGGAATCGTGAAACTGTCGATTACACATTTTTACTAGTTCATCACAAAATTGTAGGTCTCAGCCTGATAATTTCGACCCGATTCACGTGTTGTGCCGTAAATTGAGAAGGTGAAGGTGAAACTACTCATCGGACAGGTAACTTGCGATAAAACGTCCCTTTACCACAGTAATAATGAACCAGTTTTGACGCTCTCAGCGAAAACATCATAAAATGGAATACATTGTACATTAAATTGTAAACAATATGAGACCAACGTATGACGTATTTATTTTTATTTTTGATGTAGAGTTTACCTCTGCCCTGAATCTCGTTCAGAGCCGTTGTCCGTTTAACAGTTGACGTGTAACACCGATTACAGCCCCTACATCAGCGTCGGAGCTGAACAGGTGGTATACTACTAGCACCTGTAAATATTGCCAGTTGAATGACTAGTAAACAACCAAGGAAATGTTATCTCTCACAGATTCAATATACTCAAGGCATTGAATGTTATACTTGTGTGTGCTGGGGCTTCAACGGGAGAATTCAGTCACAATATATGACTTTTTCTTATAACTAAATGTCTTAAATTTGAAATTTTAATAATGGGTATATATCGAAACCTTATTAATTTTACTTATACATTGTCTTAACATGATCAAAAGGTGGGAAAGCTGGCGTTAATGTATAGAGGAAATTAAGGAACTGAACACTCGAATGAAATGATGCCTGGGCATCCCTGTAGATCCGGCCCCCGTTCGCCTCACCTACGATGTAACTGAACCCGAGGTATGCTGCAAGTGATTAAAGGTGGAGATATTTCTCGATAACTGTTCGTAAACCCATGAAAATACCAATACATTAGTATTTAATATGAAACCACTTCGACCCAGTAACCTCGTTACAGCGCCAATATAATATGGCAAAGAGATATCGTGACCGATTACATTTAGCTATTTATCACTTACTCAAATATTATCCAATGTTTGGCTTTAGTTGACTTTAGATTCCAATCAAAAGTTATACAATATTTCGCTGTGTACATTAGAGCTTACCATGCGAATATAAAGCATTATCTTAACCGTTGACGCCAATATCGGCCTCCTTGTCGCATTACTGAGCTTAATAATGCTTTCGGTACATACTGCTTCTAAAGAGGTTTGTCAAACGAGGTCTATAAACGGCAAACAGCCATGAAAATATCCCAAACTGACGTCTTTAATTGTTTTGTATACAATACAGTTATATAAGACGATAGAGGAGACACGTGTAGAGAGTCCATTCAAGCTGAAATATGTTTGTGTTTGCCATTAGAATCAATTAGGCCATTCCACGTTAGTACTGGGTTTGATCTCTGATGAGACTACTGGTCCCTGTCACGGAAGCAAAGTTCTAACGTATGATTCACATACCAGCTTGAACGCTTATGTGACATTTTTGGTAAAAAAAACAACAACACATGTACGTCGAATTACATCGAACCTCTTCACTGTTCAAATTGATGTAGGAGTAAAGATGTTATTCGAATAACATCAAACCCATTCACTTTTCCAATTAATGTAGAAGTACACATTTAAGTTGAATTACATCGAACCCCTTCACAACTACAATTAATGGGGAAGTACAGTTGTAAGTTAAAGTTCATCGAACCCCTTCACTGCTCCAAATAATGTCAAAGTAAAGATGTACGTCGAAATAAATCAAACCCCACCACCGCTCCAATTAATGTAGAAGTAAGGATGTACGTCGAAATAAATCAAACCCCACCACCGCTCCAATCAATGTAGAAGTAAAGATATAAGTCGAATAACATCGAACCCCTTCACTGTTCAATTCATGTAGGAGTAAAGATGTTTTCGAGTAACATCAAACCAATTCACTTTTCCAATTAATGTTGAAGTACACATTTAAGTCGAATTACATCGAACCCCTTCACTGCTCCAATTAATGTCGAAGTAAAAGATGTACGTCGAATTAAATCAAACCCCTTTACTTCTCCGATTAATATAGAAGTAAAGATGTACGTCGAAATAAATCAAACCCCTTCTCCGATTAATATAGAGGTAAGTCGGATTACATCGAAACTCGTCACTGCTCCAATTAATGTAGAAGTAAAGTTGTAAGTAGAATAACATCGAACCCCGTCACTGCTCCAATTAATGGAGAAGTAAAGACGTAAGTCGAATTACATCGAACCCTTCACTGCTCCAATTCATGTAAAAGTGAAGATGTAAGTCGAATAACATCGAACCCCTTTACTGCTCCGACGAATGTAGAAGTAAAGATATAAATCAAATTATATCGAACCCCATCACTGCTCCAATTAATGTAAGAGTAAAGCTCTCAAAATTACATCGAACCCCTTCACTGCTCCAATTCATGTAGAAGTAAGGATGTAAGTCGAATAACATCGAACCCATTCACTGCTCCAATTAAAATAAGAGTAAAGATGTAACGCGAATAACATCAAACCCCTTTACTGCTCCGATGAATGTAGAAGTAAAGATGTAAGTCGAATTACAACAAACCCCGTCACTGCTCCAATTAATGTAGAAGTAAAGATGTAAGTATCGACTAGCAATATGGTGTTACACTCACAGCTGATGCTATTCTCGCAATTCTGTGGTCACCAGAACAATCACTGGTTGGAGAGGCTTGCAGTTCATCGTCTCATACAATATTTTTTATTATATATATATCAGTATACCAATCAAATATCGACCTCCCTTTTAAATCTGTAAAAATGGAAAATATGTCGTCATGGATTCACTTCAAACGGAGATAGTATTGGATCTTTGTACCTTAACGCCGGAATAGATTTGATCTTTGAAGTATTATAAACGTGAGAAAATCTATTTTTTAGAAACTGTTTTGATCAATAATTTTCAAATTGGAAAGCAATTGGGACCATGTTTTAATGAGCATTATTAAATTAACCAAAACGAAAACTTTTGGTCGCTTACACAATCCCAAGCCAATTAACGACATAAATCACTTGAAGATAAAAAAAAAACAAAACCGGCTTTCTCTACTGGAACGTATTCATACCTTTCAAATGAATTTATATTATTACAATTTTCCGAAAAATAAAATGAAATGTAAGCAGGATAAGTAATTTCGACATGTGTGATTTCACTTTGATATGACGGTTATAATTGATTAGCGTCATCACAACATTTAACAGATCCTACGAAAATTGCTGTCGATAATGAAGCCATTAACATAGAAGGAGATACGAGCGCAGTTAATTGACCGTACCCAATACAAACCTGAACAAAACTAAACTTTAGCAGACCTTTAATATTCACAGACAATTAAACATGCACGAGTTATGTTAAAAACAGCAAATATGTTTGAACGCCATCAAGAAACTGGAGGAATGTCTTCAAAAACATTTATCAAAGGGTATTTTACAACACGAATTGTATAAATGTTCAACAACAAGACATTATCTAGCGGTGTGTGACGTTTGTTTTACTTAGGACCTAAATGTTCTTACACAGCGCCAACGTAATCGTCGAACTTAAGAGTTATGTTCCATCTACATGTGTATCTAACCCTTATTGCATTCTTTTGATCTTTTAAACACCAATATCTGAAAATAAAACTTATTCGTGGAGTTTCTAAATTGTTGCGGAATGGAGTTAAAAGGCATCAATTGTAAAGAGCAATCACATCAAAAGTGATTATATTTTACGACAGAATAACCACACGTTGAAAGATTTAACCACGTTAACAGGTAAAGTACATTTGTAAAGCGAACTGTAGCAAAAAGTAAAATCATCTCCAACAAAACGCTTAAATATATATGTATCGACCCATTGAGAGACTAGGGTGTTAAGAATTAAGTTCTGTGTTATATAAGAAGGCCAAGTGCAAGTTCATGAAAAATTGAGGGGCCTACAGTTTGCACGTTGTATCCAATTTAGTTTGATAAATAGCTAGAACTCGTCCTGTTGGTCTACCTTGTAAGAGTCTAATTATGTTCAAGCTACGTTAATTAGTTATGTTTGCAAAAGATATACACTTTTACCGTTTCAAATAATTAGTCGCAAACTTAAGAATGCTTAAAACTAAATTGATAGATGTATCATTTTCAGAATGATTAAAACTAAATTGATAGATGTAACATTTTCAGAATGATTAAAACTAAATTGATAGATGTATCATTTTCAGAATGATCAAAACGAAATTGGTAGATGTATTATTTACAGAATGATTAAAAGTAAATTGATAGATGTATCATTTTCAGATAGGTTTTCCATTAAACGTCTTGGCCTATTGTGCTTCCTGTATTGTTCCTATTTAAATAAATTACCGTACTCAATCGTACTCTGTTATATAGTTATAACTTCAAATTTCTCTCAGACATTTTCTTTACTTCCTTATTCCATACGAGGTGTAAATCATCCTCCATAAGTTGTTTTTTTTTGCTCTTTTTCAGCTACAAACACGTTCCGGAAACTCATATGATAACTATGGTATAGGCAGTTTGACATAAGCAAATGAAAAGGAGTAAAACTAACTTGTCAGTTATCAATATTACAACAAACACAATGACTTATTTATGATTTTTTTTTTACTAAAAAAGTCAAAATAATTTACAACAAACATGTTTAAAAAAGAACAACAGAGTAAAAAACCTATTGCTGTTTGAACGCAAGTTAAGAAGACACAGTCAGCAGATAACCCGATAGGCGGACACGTGTATCACTCAGTGGTACATCTAGGATGACATATTTACATCGCTTTAACATGATATTATAAATTAACAGAGTCGAGTAACAAGTAATGAGAGCAACAGATAAGTTAACAGGCGTTTTGATTCACATTTGTCATATATACAGTCTATGTATCAATACTAAGCAATGTACACTGGCCAGGTTACAAATATAAGGGCATCAGGCTGTCCAATGTTCGTGATCAACTCAATGAGTCACAAAGGTGGTATCACACAGAGTACAGGATCCTCACTTCTAAAATCACACAAGGGTCAGAAAAGGATCTAGATACACCAGAAACATTTTTACACGGTACAATTTCTATCACAAGGAAGCGTTTGTTTAAAAAAAAACCCAGAGATTTTACACATATGGTAATTCTTTTGAGAGGAACTAGTATTTAAAGGGATATACGGGATTTGTTTCGTACACATAATGAAATGTATACAATAATTACACCGTGAAAAACACTTCGTTCGATGTACTGTAGCCCTGCATATAAATATAAAAGAAACATGAATCATGAAATATATATCTATAAATAGAACACATAAGATTTGCTCACATTAAAAAAACTACGTGAACTTTGGAGTAGCAAGTAGCACGAAAAGAAAGTTTGCAAAAGAAGTTGCAGTTGTGACCTACAAAATGTGCTGGCCTCATAAACAAACATCACAATAAAATACAATATACAAATACGCTATCCAAAACACCGTGAACGTAAATACGTGGTGACCATGTTGACATAAAATGGTACAGGTCATGTGTCCGTATAAAACTGAAGACGGAAACAAAACATCAGTCAACAACGTGAATGTGGAAGTAAACTGTGATAGGTGCAAACATAACTCTGGACATCACCGTTTCCTCACCAGTTGTTCTTAATTTACATTAACATGTGTGAAACTGTTTTTGTTTTTAGTTATCCAAATGTTTGAAATTGCTTGTTTACATCACTATCAAACACATGTGGAACTGTTTATTTTACATTATTACCTCCATTACCTTCAAATATAATCAGCAAGAGATTTGTTCTGTCTTACTGAAGTCAAATGTGTCGCCTCGATCCCACTGCTTT
Source organism: Mizuhopecten yessoensis (assembly GCF_002113885.1). NCBI lineage: Eukaryota > Metazoa > Mollusca > Bivalvia > Pectinida > Pectinidae > Mizuhopecten > Mizuhopecten yessoensis. The sequence continues at coordinate 72,734 of NW_018403546.1, read as the reverse complement.
ACCGGGAAAACACACGTTTGATAAGTAATATGAGTTCATGTACCCTGCGTAACCACAAACATTATGTTTCATATGGAAAAGACAGAAAGTAAGAGCAAATATACACAATTCATTCGAGATTTACGTGAATGAGGGAACTAATATACACAAAATGCATTAAAAATGTCTGTAACAGCGAGAATGAAACACACATAATGCATTGAGGTTCACGCTATTCATAGCACTATTTTATGAGACATACCCTCCTATTGTAAACAAACTGATGCTATGATAATATCGATGAAAAATGAAAATGACAAAGTATATGAAAAATAGTTTGTGTCGCAAGTAATAAACCTGAATGATTATCAGAATCCTTCATTAGAAAATGAAATGTGTTTTTTTTCTAAAACTGTTTGCTAAACTTGGATTGTTTTCATATTTGTTTCTAGATTTACACACCGTAGTCAGCTTGTTTCTCTGCATCTGTCGACTGTAGCAAAGACTTGGCAAAAATGCTTATCTTATATGTAGGGATGCTTGTGATAAAATTACCTAAAAAGAGCGGCCAGCAATTGCAAGGCAACAGCATATTTCAATCGTGTAAATTCAAATTGAGGACAACCCTACGTAACACATGCCTTCCAGGTAACCAGGCTTTGCATATTCATTGTATAAACAAAACTGGATATTTATTTTTTGAAAGGGCAGTGCTTTCTATCTAAACAACTCTAACCACTAACCACCTGCTTCGTGTCAGTAATCCTCTCTATAAGGTTCGGGAGAGATAAAGGTAAGATGAACGTGAAATGTTGCTTAGAAGACGAATGGAGATGATTGCATTATAGAGAAAAGGTTATATGCTAATGGTTTTCTGGTTGCCGTATTTTTGCAAGGAGGGCAGCAGAGCTAGGAAGCTGCAAAGACCCTAAACATTGTTTCGGCCTCCCAATGCTTATGTCCTTGGAACACACAGAGTCGAACTCGTGTATGACGTCACTGATCCAGTCAGAAATTGTCCAGACCGGTATGAACAGAGATTCAGATGCTTTCGAAACATAGTCCCAAGTTCCAAATCCAAGTCCTGCAAGGTTCAGATCTCCAGAATATCCAAGAAATAAAGGTGATCCTGACAGCAACATGTACTCACTCGCCCTTTTCTTCGATCCCTTAACTTTCACGCACAAATAACTTGGATATTTACAGATAGATTGTATTTTTCCGTGACGGGGCTTTAGTTTGCTTCTTCCTGTGCCAATTCTCGTCGATAACGTGATTTTAGGATATATTTGCGTGATCATGTTAAATTGTTTCTCAGTCATGAGACATGGTGACTCCTTACTGACTTTAGACTTCCGTGTGTTGTCCAACCGTAATAGGGCCACGTTGTATTGTCGCCATGACGTCAGAGGATGACGTATTGCACTTGCTACAGTGCGCATTGATTTGCTACGGCCTACTCTCACCTTGACCCCAGTCATGGTAGAAATCTGAGCGTCGTCTGTCACAACGTCCCCGGAAACCAGAGCCCAGTTTTCGTTAAGGAGAACACCGTTTCCAAGCACGTTGTTTCGTAAATTATCCATCAGTGTCACGTGACGTTTCAAAATAGTTTTCTCTCCCAACCTACAACGAGATTAAAACAATGTATATCAGACATGAAAACTTGTTTGTTGTATGAACATGTTACTTGCACAACCATTTTATTTCAGAAAAAAATAATTCAACTCATGATATACAGATCATAATGCTTTCATTGAAATTACATATCAATATGTATAGCTTATTATAATGTATGATTAGTTTAATAAGTTTTACAGGATAAGACTATATAACTTATATGAATGGACTTAACATTGATTGCCCTATTTTAGAAAAAAACACCTACATGTGTATATATAATCGAAATCAATTTAATACGGACATAGGTTTGCTCTATCCCAGTGCCGCAGTGCGTGTATTACATGCATCTGCTACTATAAAGGAATGCCTGTCATACGAAATGAGGAAGCAGGTTTTTATGTCGCTGCAGTCAAAAAACAAAATAAACACTCTTACTGCATTCCGATTCATTTACAACGTTTGGCTACAACAAGTATTTGATTCGTAAACTACCATTACCTATTAAAGTAGCCAGACTACACTAAAAAAAATCACTTGATTAGTTGTTTTGGTGGTTGCATTTCCTAGCTGTTGCTGATCTGATCGTGTTTAAACTGTCAGAGTGTCAACGTGATACAAGCACGGGTATATTTCTGATACACATACGTAATTTAGATTGGACAAATTATTTCCTTAATGGTCACATTATGTGATTAGAGTTACCCTTCTGCATCTACGGGTCAATTCAACACAGAGTTGATACATATCTGTATACAAGGCTACCATTTAGATCCAGCAAACAGAGGGTAATACATTTACAGAACCTACTGCACAAATAAATACAGCACGAGAGCAATATTAAGGCAGTTATCCGCTTCTCAGACGTCGGACGCGCTAACGACTAAGTTCGTACGACCTTTCGACAGAACGGTCGAGACCCCCGTATGAATCAATTACATGATATTGTAACTCACGTGTGATAACAACTAAACTACCTTCCAAGCTAACTACGCTCAATACAAACGGACAGTGGACGTTGTCAGTGGCACAGTTCTCACGACAAGGGCTTCACATATTAAAAAATCTACATTTGTCATTTCGTAAATAATTTTCATACGTAAATATCAGCGATAACCGGAGTAATGAACTTGTTACAATTAGTGTAAAGTATGATGATTACTCATACAAACGACCCAGCATGATAGGACCGATACCGAAGTACACCGGCCGGCGGTAGGATAAACCATCATACACTTATAATGCAATGTTATTCAAAATAACTTTTTAAAATTAACTTTATCTATTACGCTCCAAATTTCCTGTATAGGTGCCAGGCAGGGTAGCCACAATAATTATTGATTTTTCAGTTAAAAGATAAGTGTTACCCCTATTAAGTGTTACTCCAAATTTAGCGACTTGCCCCTCATTTTGATGGTGACTATGACTTACTGAATAACCAGAACTGGGATAAATCGTACGCGAATTTCACAAATGCTTAAATGTTGATCTTTATGGATGGTGGTGTGTCGGGCTAGGAGGGGGCAGCATGATGTACAAACCTGTTGTTAAAGAGTGACCTCATCCGAAAGTGACTGTCGTCACACATGAGAGAACCGTGGTCACCCTGGATATCTTGGACGTCACACGTTAGGTCATCGGGGTCGAGTTCCCGAATCTGGAAAGTAAAATTTGGTTTCATTACAATTTGCGTACATGTAACGTAATGTTCTACTGAAATAATCAGGTTAAGTGCCTAATAAAAAAAAACGAATAGGAATACCGTTCAACCTTTTCAGAAAGGCAGCTGTATGGTAGAGATTCTACCAAACACCATTAACTGTAAATGTATGGATTAATAAAGTCCGTTATTATCTTCTAAACTCATAAGACCATCGTTAATACCCCTTAGATGACACCAAACAATTAATGTTAACTTTTTACACAACGTTGCGTACCACAGATTATCAATGGTCCTTTATTTACAGCCTTATCCACATTTTCCCTTAACAAATAAATGAATCAATGACGCGATCAGATTTACCTATACGCAAGTCAAGGTTTAAATTTATCAAATTGATAAGGCAGCCTTACCCTGAGTCCGTGGAGACGATTGGGAAGTTTACAGATGAGATCGTTCTCCATGTCCAATCTGATTTTTCTGGTGACGACTGGGTCTACCATCCACTTCATGTTACAGTCACACAGTAGCGGATTTCCGGTAAGACCCAAGATGGAGGACGACGCTAGGATCTTGGTGACGTCCTGTGTGACGGTGTTGATCTTGTTATCGGTGAGGATGAGGTCTCGGAGTCGGAGCTGGATGTTTCCCGACGTGTCTATCCAGAACAGGTGGTTACTGCTCATATCAACGATCGATAGCTTCGCTAAGTTAGTTATGTAGGAGAAATTGAAGCCCATTAAACGATTGTCCTTCAAGTTGAGTTCTATCAAATTTTGCATGTAACGGAAGGCGAGAGGAGAAATCGACGTTATGCTGTTCAATGACAGGTCGAGTTCTTCTAGTTCACTCATACCAGAAAGCATGGAATCAGACACCCGTCTCAGTTTGTTTTGAGACAAATTCAAATCCGTCACTTTTTGAAGGTTTTTGAAAACGCCATTGTTGAGATTCTTTATCTTATTATTACACAGGTCCAAAGTACGTAGGTTCCAGAAGTTGGACAGACCCATGCTGTGAATACGCTTGATTTTGTTGTGACCTAGATGTAATGATTTTAGTTGTGGAATCGACCTCAATGCTTCTGCGGAGATTTCCTTAATGGCATTGTTTTGTAAGCTAAGAGCCGTAAGTTTAGACTGTGATGAAGAAGGGGTGGTCTTGAAGGCGTCCATACCGATGGTTTTGATGAAGTTGTTGTCGAAAGAGATTTCTTTGAGTTCTGAAAGTCCGTACAGAACTCTTGGAGGGAGTTCCATTATTTTGTTATGTGACATGTCCAAATACTGTAGAAGCATGAGAGACCGGAGGACACCAGTGCTGATTTCCGTGATACGATTTCGTGATATATCAAGTCTTGTTAATCTCCTCAGGAAAGTAAAGGTTCCGTTGTCTATTTCGACTATATTATTGGATGATAAATATAGCTCCTCGAGAGACTCTAGGTCAATAAGGCCTTCTTTTCTGATATGTTCGATGTCATTGGTTGCTAAATCGAGAATTCTTAGGTCTCTCAGGTTTCTGAAAGCACTATCTTGAATTTCAGTGATGTGATTTGCAGACAACAAGAGTTCCTCGAGGTTGAAAAGGTTAACAAACGAGTGGGACTCTATCCCTGTGATAGCGTTTCCTCTCAATGAAAGACTTCTTAACACCACGAGCTTTTCAAACCAGCGCGCGCGCACAGTCCAGATCCTGTTACCATTCAGAAGGAGTTCTTCAAGGGCTGTGTTGGCATCAAACACTTCATCGTAAAAGTCAGTGAAGTTGTTCCTAGATAAATCCAAAACGGCGACGTTCGTTAGAGGACTAAAAATATCACGTGGTAGACGCCTAAGTTTGTTGCCATTTAGACGGAGTTTTTTGAGGTTACCAAGCGGACGGAATATAGCTTGTGGGAGGTACCTGATCATGTTATCAGACATGCTAAGCTCCGACAGGTACGTCATTCCGCTGAAGGCAGCGGCAGAAAGGTGCCGGATGTTGTTGTTAGGCAGGGACAGCACACTCAGCGTCCTTAACGACGAGAATATGTTAGGGTACAATATCCCGATGTTGTTGCCACTGAGCGCCATATCCTGCATGCGCGCGTTTCCGCGGAAGGAGTCTCTGGTTATGTACCGAATCTGTGTGTCGGAAATGAGTGGGATACGGTCATTCTGGACACCGTCGCCGGCCGGAACAGCTGGACGTGCAACTTGACTGCTACTGTCACCATATATTGTCATTTTGGTCACATCTGGAAAATAGAAAGTAAATGTATTGGATCCATCTTAGGAATTTTCATTATTTTTACTGGTCGAACACATTTTGTTGTCGTTAATTAAAGTGTTTTAAATATGTGTGCACAACTAAAATAGAATAACATCTATATTCAGAAAGATGAAAACCAAAAGGTTTTCAATTTACCCCATTTACCATATTTGAACAATTGATAAAGCTTTAATAGGGCACTAATGAGAACTCCAACACTACACTCTTACATGTCAAACATCGTTAGATGTGTGTGTTAACAGAGCCTCGAGCCCCTGTATACGACACTGGGCCATCCCGTAGGTGTAGGATAGTTTTAATGCTGCAGTCTACGTAACGTTTATCAGCGGAAATCATAGCGTTCACCATCAGACGCACGAAATGTCATGTTAGCTCTACTTTTAGTTCCTTAGAAAAGAAACAAATGTTCTGAAAACATAACAAAACATCCCTTGGATAAGTTTTATAAGGTCGTCCGAGTTCGCAAACTCCCACTTCTTTTTTAAACGCGTTTTTACTGGAGTTGCATGTTCGCCTGCTGTCAAGGGCAGTTAGTAGAGTTGTTTATCTCTTTGATAGACTGAGCGCATTTCTGACGGTATGCACAGCTATAAATCCGTTCAAGACTGGAGTTTTCGTTAAGTATTGTACCGTCATATCAGGTTAGCCGGCTCTGATGAGTGTTACGTCAGACACGGCACTCTCCTTACATCTTTATACAGACAGAACAGATCAAAGCAGCGTTGTCTGGTACGCTTGTATGAACAGACGTATCCATCTTTGCTACTGAAGTACGCGAGGTTGTAGGTTTTCTATGACATGTTAAATATTACTACTTCCTAACTTATGAGAGTGACAAAAGTCAATGTTAAACCGACGTAATATATGAAGCGTAATATAAAAGTTTGTGAATAAACACATCTAGGTAAATTTACGGAATGGATGTTATGCCAAACTCTCAACCCTTCTGGCATCGCAATGCAGTGTGGGGTGTAAGAGGCGACTGTTGTCGTCGCGGTATGGTGGGAACGAACGAAACAATGTAGCATAGAATAATTCAAGGACCATGTGATACACAGCGATCTGGACAGATGGTTACCAACAGCGATGTGATTTTCATAGTATATTTCACGACTATTTAGTGTTTTGGAGCAATTTCCTACAAACCTGACGACATATTCAAAGAACAGTTATGTAGATTAGAAACGTCTGATTTTGTCAAAATTTCGAACAACAACAGGGTTACAATCTTAGTCAATACACAGTAAATAGCCATGTTAGGGAAAATATAAACTAGTTGAGAATGGCCTTTCCAATAAACTTCACAACAAGCCTATTTCATCGGAAGTAATGATGCATTCTGTAAGGCAGACAGTAATTGATATAGATTTGGATAATTTCGAAAAATGTAACTAAACTGTCATTTAAATAAATGATAATTGCGTTCCAAGGTTTCGCTTAGGTCATACACTAATGTAGTGTTACTGTAGCTTAAAGCGCCAAGCACTTTATATAACTCGTGTCAACGATAAAATTCATGTTGGAATTTGAATAATTTAACTATAACACTATCCTATTTGTTTAAAACACTACATAATGCGCATTCACCGTGGATATCATAGTGAACAAAAACTTAATCACATCTGTCTCGATGTAGTCATTACAGATTACAGAAACACTCATATCAATCATTAGTTGTACACATAGTAAAAAGGGTAGTTTGTAATTCTGTATAACAGCTAGGCATGACCGGTATGTCACGAGGACCAATTCATCAGCAACAGTTATTGTAAAGATATGTTGGTTATACTCCTATTGTCGTTTGTTATGCGTTAATGAGGTACATGAAGCTCGTCGTTAGACAGGTGACACCATAGAGATCATCCATTAAACACTTAACGAGGTATGATTAGTGTATGCATCGGAAATTCTGAGATACTCTCTGCTCTGAAAACCCATCCTCTAAAACATTGAAAATATAACGGGAATATATTCGTTAGTCATTAGAAACCACTGTTACTGTTAGTGAAAGCAGTCGCGCTTTTTAATTCGATTGGACTATAGTAAACGGGAAATATGTTTTCAAAGTGAATTATAAGAAAATCTGGGTTATCGTGACCCCGATATACACAAGTTAACTTACAGGGAACAGACCACTTAACGAGCTAATCTTGCCCACTTCCCTTTGTTATACCTTTAAATGGCGTCGGCTACAAGCTTCGCTCTGATCTCACAATTGCTCTTAAGTGAAAGTAATAAGTCGAAAATACGAAAATTGGATAGTGAAAAATATCATAAACGATGGTTTATTTTAAGTATAAATGTGTATAACTTCATGGCAACCGTGACGAGCTTAGTCATATATTTAGGAACGTGAACGCTTTCTACCCACGTTTATCTCCTGTGATGGTAAGGAACAGTTGGCACGCTCTTTGAAATGGACATCAGAACGAAGCTATCTATCTGCTTTGAAATGAACATCGCCATGCTATAGTAACGTGCACCATTGGATATAAGAACGCGTGATTAAAACCGGCGTGAATGTCGTAATTCTGTGCTCAGCAAAATGTTTTCATCTAATTCTGAGAGGAGGCGAAATGATTGAGTATAATATGATATGATTAGATGTTAACACCTGCTCGTGCGAATAACATTCCAGAACTATCGGGGTCGCTTCTAACTTTATTTCGAGAAATCTTTAACAAAGAATGTGCACATTTGTTTTCTTTTGCAATCAAAATTTTGATGAACCTGAGTAGTTTCAGAATATAATATATATATATATATACGTCTATTAGTCAGATTAAGCTTATAAAACAATGCGCATTGTCATAATAGATTAGGGTTGGTCAAGTGTAAGGTGATTCATAAATCACCCTACTACTCATTCTTCTTTTATTTATAGTATATACTTGGTTCTCAAAATTGTAAGTCCTTTTAGAAATCATTAGTCATTTCCCTTGATCCAACCTGTTTTGTTGTATATTCCCATATCGTACTAAAAGGATCCTTCACACATTGGTACATTGATATACTTAGCCCACATATCAAAAATGTCTGACAGCTTTTGATAGGTACCGTTATTGCTATCTATCTCCGAACAGTCTTTGATGAACAAATCTGTTGTCCGAATCAAACTTAATGCTAAAAAAACAAAGAGATAGCGTGAAAGCCACAGCTTTTGTTTTTTATTTGTTGATTATGTTGTTGTCGTTGTTTTTGTTGTTGTTGCAGGTAAACGGTATTAAATATTGTAAACAGATTCAACAAGAAAAAGCTTACAGGACAAGGAATAATAAAAACCTAAAGTAATGTGTCGGTACAAATGACGAGCATGAGTGAGTAAAGTATATCTAAAAAGCATTATCATAGGGAGGTATGTGTGAATATACAAGTGTCGTAACGAAATATTACACAACAATACATGGAGTGAAAACAAACACGCATGACTCATATATTGTATTCCCTAACATCAGAACTGCTATATTCCTTGTCCTAATATTTACACACTTCCCTCCTCTACCTCCTCTCCTTCCTCTACACTCTCCCATCCTCTACAGCCTCCCCTTCCTTTCATCCTCCCCTTCCTCTACACTCTCCCCTTCCAATACAGCCTCCCCTCCTCTACAGCCTCCCATTTCTCTACATCCACCCCTTCCTCTTCATCCTCCCCTCTTCCATAACCCCTTGCTCTACCCCATTCTCTTCACCGTCCCCTTCCTCTACACCCACCCCTCCTCTACATCCTCCCTTTCCTCTAAACCCACCCCTCCTCTACATCATCCACCTCCTCTAAACCCACCCCTCCTCTACATCCTCCCCTTCCTCTAAACCCTCCCCTCTACAATCTCCCCTTCCTCAACATCCTCTCCTTCCTCTACACCCTCCCCATCTCTACAACCCCCTTCCTCTAACCCCCCTTCTCTACATCCTCCCCTTCCTCTAATCCCTCCCCTTCTCTCAACCCCCTTCCTCTAACCCCCCTTCTCAACATCCTCCCCTTCCTCTGCACCCTGCACTCCTCTACATCCTCCCCGTCCTCTAAACCAACCCCTCCTCTACATCCTTTCCTTCCTCTTAACCCTCCCCTCTACAATCTCCCATTCCTCTACCCCTCCCCTTCCTTTTCACACCGGTCCTCTACACCCTCCCGTTCCTCTANTCCTCTACACCCTCCCCTTCCTCTACACCCACACATTCCTCTACACTCTCCCCTTCCTCTACACCATCCCCTTCCTCTACACCCTCCGCTCCTCTTCATCCTTCCCTCTTCTACACCCTCATTTCTACCATACACTCAAATCTATGACACCCTCTTGTCATCCCTCCTGTCTACTTCAACTCCCCCTTTATTGCACCTTCCCCCTACTTCGCCCCATCCATGTTATGTAGAATTTCTGATTACGAGTAGCACACAATGCGTGAAACTTACATATCATTGATCATGTCAAAGTTCGGAAATATTGATCATCCCATAAGTTCGCGTGCTTATGAATGTATGTTAACACAATATCTTGAGAACATGAGGTTATCAGGTCCTGCTGTCACATCGCCCATGTTTTATATATAAAAAACCAACTTTATTTATTTTACAACAGTTATGAAACAAGTTTTTAAATTTATATTAATCACTAATGTTGGCCCGGATGTTAGCGCTCGGGAGTCTTAATGTGGGAGGAAACCGGAGTACCCGGAGGAAACCCATGTGCCCGGCAGGTGACCACATACCTTCTCTATTTTTCTATTTTTGTTTAATATCAACTCTGTAGTCTAGCTGTCAAATATTTCTCCTTCATTCATTTCCAAATTGATTTACTTGAAAACGATTTCGATAGCCTTAAACAATCATTCTCAAAACACAAGACAAGGAACATCGGATGAATAAACTACGGATATGTTTTACTACAGTAAATTGTAATTCGTTTAAATCATCGAAATATATCAACCTACTCACAATCTACACGTGTACAAATTATATATTGTATTTACATTCAAATGGATTTAACAAAGTCCAGGTGGCCATCTATTGTCGGGTAATTAGCGTAAAGCTTCCGGTCCATAAAGACTGCTTACAATCGCTGCCAACTCGTCCCACCCAGTTCAGGGGGAGTGGCTGAACGCTAGGGCCAGTTCGTAGTTGAAGGGGGAACTATCTGTTTGTTTGCCAAGATTTGGAAATATGCTGAGATGTTACGATATCTGGCTCATTACAAGTACTTAACCTGTCTATAAACTCCTGAAATCTGGCTCATTATCGGTACTCTACCTGTCTTAAATTCGTGATATCTGGCCTATCATATGTACTTTACCTGTCTATAAACTCCTGATATCTGTCTCATCAAAGGTACTTAACCTGCCTATAAACTCCTGGTATCTGTCTCATCATAGGTAATTAACCTGTCTATAACTTCCAGATATCTGTCTCATCATATGTACGTTACCTGTCTATAAACTCCAGATATCTGGGTCACCATAGGTACTTTTCCTGTTTATAAACTTCTGATATCTCTCTCATCATAGGTACTTTACCTGTCAATAAACTCCTAATATCTGTCTCATCATAGGTACTTTACCTCAACTCCAGATATCTGGGTCGTCATAGGTACTTTACCTGTCTATAAACTCCTGATATCTGTCTCAACTCCAGATATCTGGGTCATCATAGGTACTTTACCGGTCTATAAACTCCTGATATCTCTCTCATCACGGGTACTTTACCTGTCTATAAACTCCTGATATCTGTCTCAACTCCAGATATCTGGGTCATCATAGGTACTATATCTGTCTATAAACTCCTGATATCTGTCTCAACTCCAGATATCTGGGTCATCATAGGTTCTTTACCTGTCTATAAACTCCTGATATCTGTCTAAAGAGCTATAGTCTACAGCGACGGATGTTTTATTAAGATTATGTTAGTAAGTATGAGTAATTCGCTTTGATTACAAACCCAGTTCCTCAGCATAGAGAATTTTACACTTGCCTATGCGATTGTGTAGGGAGTTTGCATGGAGTTTGTTAAACTGGGTATGAAAACCTGCAACACTATTACAGTGTAGCTACCATTGCCGCTCACCTGGTTTCTCGATTTTCGGGAGTGTACACGCAATGTTCGACTAAATGTGACAATCTCCACATTTTGTACGCAATCAAAATAATCATGTTTGCTATTTCTAACAATATTCCTTTTAACATTCCAAACAAAATTCCCTATGCTACATGTGTATTCATGATAAAATTTCCCTTGAATTTCTAATTGAATTCCTTAATAAAAGTTCAGTTTTATTATAAGATTGTCTTCGTTATTCCTAATTAACATTTGATCATCCGTATCTCATTCCCTTTGATGATCGGTTTTAAATAAGTGTTAACCTACTTGCAGTTTTACTGGTATTTAATTGTATATTCTCACTTTCATAAGACAAACATTCCCATGTTTAGTTAGTGTCGATAGACACGTCCAGCCAACAGGAGTCAACATGACCTTGGGATGTTCTGGTATACTTCGTGGAGTTGTAAAGGGAAAACACTTCAGTTATAATTGGTTATTTAAGCACTGTACGAGAGGTTCATGGCTGTTCCCAGACACCCTTCTGACAGAATCAGACGTACTTTATGCAATCGATGAACGTGCATTACACGTGTTACAGTGCAATGCACATGCATGTGTACTAATCCCTGAGAACAGTGGCAAGAGAAGACAGGTGGGTATGGTTACAGGGTGGACTGTTGTTATTGGATTTTACTCTCGATGTTCCCTTATGACGTTTTTATTGCACACATATGCTAAAACCATGCGGAAGTAATCTTACATCTTCATGTTGCATTGTACCAAGTTAAACCGTTTATCATCTACATCTACTTACACCAGCCCAATTAGTTTGAAACAAAGTTTGGCCCTCGAGCTTTTTTAAACCAACTCTCTCAGTGTTGAACACATCCAATTACGTTTACAGGTTCTGCATATTATATTATAATATTTTTCGCTATTTGTAAGGTTGTTCCGTTCATATAGGCTAATGAGTACCGGGCGCTTGTTCCATTCATACAGGATGGTGAGGCTCAGGGTACCCGGTACCTCATTGTTATTAGTTGGTACAGCTGGTGAGACAAAGAACACACGACACCTTTGTTGTTCACTGTTTACTAAACACTGTCGTTATTAACAATACCGAGTTGAAACCGTTCTCATGGAAACAGTTTCCCAGCCACAATTTCGACATTTAATATAAGAGTATACTTCATACGCTTGTTAGCGTTTTGGCTACGGTATCAATCCTATACATCAGGTGCTACATTTTGTACCAGGCACACGAACTCGATAAGTAACGGCTGTAGGCCTGTCTAATGTATACTGAGCATAGAGCATTATATACGTACATACCAATGATAATCACGTTGGCATCTCTTTGTCCACAAATCGTGATCAAAGACTCCGTAACGAATGTAGAAAAGATAAAACCATCGCTAATTTGTGTGATAAGCGTCTTTGTTACGCCAAATTTACGAGCTAGGCGATCTATTTCTATAGAAAATATATCGGCATGTTTTTCACGTGCAAAATGCAAAAGGCCATAGCTGTATCAGTTACGTCTAAAGACGGTAATTTGTACGAAGCTTGTACTTTATAATATTCCGTATCTCCTGTTTGTTATGTTTTGCCAGGGAAGGATACACGTTAAAGCGGTGCTGTACGGTTCTCCACCCAGTGACCCTATATTTAATAACTACGCCAACTGGTCTGTACATGCTGCCCTCCCATTGGACGACGTGATAGGATTTTGTTGAATTAAGTTTGTTTTGGTTAAGATAATTGTATCAGTGAAAATAAATGCTTCGGAATAAAGGAGATCGAGATAACGGTACAGACAGTGGGGTCAGTGGTTAGTATTGCTTAGATAAAGAACACTATGTAAACATGCACGTCGGGGGGAGGAACATGCTAATATAAACACGTGCGTACATATTGCATGTCACTGGTCCAAAATTAGATAAACAACTCAATAGAATCACTATGTGCATATTAGAGATATCCCCGAATAGCTTGACTCTTACGTTAAAAGTATACTTCGTTAACTTTGGTAGACGTTTTGGCCATTTGTTTCTGAAACTTCAACCTTCCCCAGCCCGGCCTACGATATGACCTCAGGGTTTCGCAAACTGAAAGCCTTCCCAAGGGATACTGAAAGACTTTTATCTAACTTATCAACTGTTAATTCAGAAAGCAGGCTCATATACAAAACATTACAGCATACTATATATTGCATTCCTCATAAAACAACAACTTTGGCAGATCAAGTCCATTACCCGGACCATTGTTACTGAATGAGATGTATAACTTGATGTTCGTAAACATTTCCACATACCCTAGAGACGAGCTAAACATCTACATCGTTTGGTCAATAAACAGATGGGAAGATTATAACTAAATTTCATTCAAATTAAATGGGAGGAGTTATTCTTTGAAATAAGATCAATTGAAATTTTGCTCGAAGGAAACGTTATATCTTTAAACCTTGGATGGCCAATAAAGTCACCGCAGATTTTTTCTCATAGGGTCATGTAGATATAATAACTCTTGGCTATGAATAAAACGAATACATAGACAAATTATGTGAAGATTGTGGAAACATTGCCTCGTAAATAAAGGCAATCGGCAGTAAAGATAAATCATACGAAATCAGAAGAAATCTACAAAATATAAGGTATAATCCTGGACGATGAAAAGTAGATTGTACAGTATTTGCTGTTTCCTGAGAGTACAACAGATGTGTAGTACCTGGACAAAAAATGTTGGCAACTCTGTCAGGATTCCAGGGCCCAGAACTAGTTGTTGAAGCTATAAAATGTCTGTTCGGACTAAACAGGAAACCAGAACGCGGTGTGCGTGATGTCTCGTGGGGTAAACAAATTACATTACGGAAATCCTATAGGAGTATCTAATGAGATTTTATAGTATTTTTTCCTGTAAAGGTTTACATAATGTTCATTAAAGGGTGATCCGTGCCACTTTCAAGTATTTAGTTAGCAACTTAAAGTGTAAACTTTGGCGATCATAATCCCGGTTTTATGAGATGATGTACCTTGTCTAGTTATATACGCCTGCCACTATATTTAAACGATAAGGTTTAAGAAGGCTAGGTTTATTGTGGCAGAGATTGGGAATAGGACTCCGACATTTGATGTATCGTCTCCTCTCGGTCGATGAAAGGATCGTAAATCAGCTGTCCTCTATGTGTTCATCTCCTCTCGGATTACCATGCGTGACGGGACCAAGGCCGATACTGAGGATTTCCTGGACAACGTCACCACATGTTCCAGATATGTAGTGGGCCTTTATAGGCACGCGGACATGTCATCCTCTATAACTTCAAAATGTTAACAAAGAATAAATGTCGACAGTGTACCACACGATGAATATATATGTCAGTTTCAATTATAAAGGTAAGAAGACTGATGTCTCCTGCTAAACTGCAGTAGAGGTTATAATACTGATGTCTCCTGCTAAACTTCAGAAGAGGTTATAAGACTGATGTCTCCTGCTAAACTTCAGAAGAGGTTATAAGACTGATGTCTCCTGCTAAACTTCAGTAAAATATAAAAGAATGATGTTTTCCCTACCCTTCACTAGGAGGAGAGAGGACCTATGTTTTCCCTAACCTTCACTAGGAGGAGAGAGGATCGATGATCATCCTAACCTTCACTAGGAGGAGAGAGGATCGATGTTTACCATAACCTTCACTAGGAGGAGAGAGGACTGATGCTTATCCTAACCTTCACTAGGTGGAGAGACGACTGATGCTTATCCTAACCTTCACTAGGAGGAGAGAGGATCGATGTTTACCATAACCTTCACTAGGAGGAGAGAGGGCTGATGCTTATCCTAACCTTCACTAGGTGGATAGACGACTGATGCTTATCCTAACCTTTAGAAGGAGGAGAGAGGACCTATGTTTATCCTAACCTTCACTAGGAGGAGAGACGACCTATGTTTATCCTAACCTTCACTAGGAGGAGAGAGGATCGATGATCATCCTAACCGCCACTAGGAGGAGAGAGGACCTATGTTTATCCTAACCTTCACTAGGAGGAGAGAGGACCTATGTTTATCCTAACCTTCACTAGGAGGAGAGAGGATCGATGATCATCCTAACCTTAACTAGAAGGATAGAGGACCGATGCTTGTCCTAACCTTAACTAGAAGGATAGAGGACCGATGTTTGTCCTAACCTTCACTAGAAGGATAGAGGACCGATGCTTGTCCTAACCTTAACTAGAAGGACAGAGGACCTATGTTTGCCCTAACCTTCCCTAGAAGGATAAAGGACCGATGCTTGTCCTAACTTTAACTAGAAGGATAGAGGATCGATGTTTGTCCTAACCTTAACTAGTAGGATAGAGGACCGATGTTTGTCCTAACCTTAACTAGAAGGATAGAGGACTGATGTTTGTCCTAATCTTAACTAGAAGGATAGAGGACCGATGTTTGTCCTAACCTTAACTAGAAGGATAGAGGACTGATGTTTGTGCTACTTTCAGTAGAAGGGTAAAGGACCAATGGTTCCCAACAACTTTCCGTAGGAAGTTATATGATCGATGTTTGCCACAGTAGCAGAAGGTTAGGATTACTTTTCTTTGTTTAATTCGTTCGTACCTACAACTGCGACCAGATTCGTCATTTATTCCAAATTAGAAAAATATTAAAATGTGATTCTTGCAATATGATATTCCTATTTCTATAAAAATCATGGAATAAATAAACATGTATATACTGCTATACCCAGACAGCCCTGTCTATCAGCATCGCGACACGACACGTATCCAGTCAATATCATAGAGTTACAGTTATCTCTGATTAATACCTGTCAACATCCTCCAGTATCAAATACCATTGCATAGTACATCTTTAACTCTAGAGGTGGTCCAATGTATGTAACAGGCGTTCTCCCAGAGTTAATTTAAATTAAATTCTAGGGGAGCGTAATTCCCTCCGCGTACAATATATCACATGAAACTAAGAAGCTGACATTAAGCCTATGTTTCCCAAACTGACATCTTTGTATAATATAAGTACATATTCTTGTTCTTGACTATTTTAAGGATGTCCGCGTCACATTTGTCCTCCTTTCCTGTATCTTAATACGCCTATCACTTGCAGAACTAGTTTTTACGCGGAGTGATTTTTATCGCGCGTTTGACGTGGCTGTGTGTAAGTGGTCGACTAAGATTATCTGTGATAGTCTGTGATAGTCTGAGGAGATTACGTGAAGACAACTTGGCAGTGATGACAGCCGCAATCCGTATCCTTGCCGTACAGCAAACTTATGGTACATACCTGTTGCATTTGTATCAGAACGCTTGTACCACATACTGCAACTTGACCAGAAATGAAAGCTTCCCGAAGGGTAAATCGACCCAAAGCTTATTGAAGAAAGAAGATCGGATGCATCATTTATTGTTGTACATATCTTTTGTTAGGAAGTGGTGAGTTCAATTTGAATTTATCAACAGATCAGCGAGTCGTAAGTTTGTGAAATATGATTTTGGTCGATAGTTTTGCCCTATATTCAAGTATGTTTTTCTTGCAGATATTGTACATCACATCAATTTGGAGTTAGGGACAAATATACACTAGGTACTAAAACTACAGTAAAAGTTTGCTTTGTTTAATATTGTGTGGTGAATATATTTAATACTTCAGAGTTATGTTTTTTTCAATGTATATCATTTGTTAAGATCGTGCCTCGATTACCAGAATGTTATGAACACTTCAGAGATACAAACGAATCCCTCCTCAAACAAGTGGATAGATAAGAACCATACGGACAAATTACACGTAACAAATTAAGACCCAAGCTCAGGTTACACTGAATATTATTTAGTTGTTACACGTTTAGAGTAAGTTTGATGATTGAGGGACTTTTCGTAGGTTTTAACAGCAAATTGTTTCTATGCCATTATACAGGTACCAAAAGTGGACATCAGCAGTACTATCACGTAGCCAATCCAAACGTCGAGAATTGTAAATGATGATTGCAAAATAAAGTACTCGTCAACTGGTTTTAAAAACTGAATCAGCTTTTACACAGGAGAAAACAGAAAAGCATGTCTGTAGCTTCTGGTTTGTGCCTTGGTTACTAGTAAATATCGAGATTCTATACCAGACTGTGAGATGCACCGCAACAGAACATGTACTGTACTGGTAAGGAGGTGTTGATTGTGTTTTAACATCGTCATATAGAAGAAGTGGTTGACAGCTGCTCTTTCATGCTGAACAGCATAAAATAATTACAGCATGTTTTATATAGTGTCGCAGTACATTTTAATGGAGATCCGAGTCCAATGTGTCGAGTGCTAAACACGCAAACACGTGTAAGCGATACTCTGTAAAACGCCAACAGAAGTATCTATCAGCTGTGTGCCATTTGATTGCTATTAAATTACATAAAATAAAAATTAAATTAAAAAATAAGGTTTTATTTACAAATGAATGACTTTTCATAATTTGTGTTGACATAGATAGCGAAGTGTACAGCGACCCGGTGTTCAGAAGCTAGTGTGATGAATACCGTTTTAATGTCTGTGGAAAGCTAATATTAGTGTTATCTTGATAAGACGTTGAAAGGTTTAGGATACTACCGTCCAGGTTTCCGGTTTGTTTCGTGTCTAGCTTGATGTTGCCAAAGCTCACTTACATAGCTTGCGCTGTTGGTATATAGATTTTGCAATTTATTTAGGTAAAACTTGCCTTCGAAAACGACAGGCATAAAATGTCCAGTTATATCATTTGTATCAATCTTGTTCATTTCTATTACCAGGCCTTTCTTTCATCCAATTTAATGAAAACTCATCTTGTAAAATCTGTTTTTATCAAGAGAACTCCCAGTTTTATAGAAGTCAATGGTTTATACATGAGACTAAACGGCCGCCCATTACCAGGGGTTACATAAGTCTGTGTAATATTATATCGATATTTTATACGATAACAAATAAAAGAGCTAATAGTGAAACACCTGCAATATGTACACTTCAATCACGCACCATCGATAAGGCGCCCGGTAAAAACCCAATCGGGCCTCTCTAGGACCGTAGGTGGTCGCCGGGTGCCACAATATTTTGGTACTTTTTGGTAAAAGATGCAGACTTTTTCTATATTATCAGTGGTAAGTGTGTTAAGAAAGAAGTTCGCTACCATATGTTTCTCACTATTTCTTTTTTATCCGGAAAACCCCGAGTTGAGACAAATGTTAAGAAGGACATGAGAACTCATTTTCATGTAAAGCATACTTTTAAAAACCTACACCATTACATTGATTTTAACCTTAAATAATAAATTGGTATCTTTCGTTGGAAAAAAATACGTCACAAAAAAAGATGGTATAATAATAAACGACTCCTTCATGCACAGAGGTGTAGGATAGGGAAATTTGACAGAGAAACAGATTCAACATTATCACCATAACAATTGCAACGGAGTCACGTATGCAAATTATTTATTTGGTCCACAGCCTCAAGATAACAAATTCAATCGTAACAGTTGTCGCTAGCCTAAATGTCTATTTCCGGTGCCAATGTTTCCTTACTTTTTTGCTTTGTTTTTCCTTTCCTTTTGGTATTTCTTGTGATTCTGTTTTATCATATCCCTATGAAGTTAATGCAGTGAGTTTCCCCGTCCAATAAAAGGTTCAAGTAGGTAATGTGTGTCGTGTAACTGTCATATCATTGTAATAAAACTCGCGGGTTGTGATTGGTCGAGATACAAACATTGTGATTTGAGCAGATACAAACATAAACAATCGTGACTGTGACTATAGGAGATACGAAAAAAAGAATGTTGTAATTTGGGGGAGAAACAAAAACGTCAATGACATTTTTCATTGTCATAGATTTTTCGATGTTTGAAAATTGTGATATTTTTTGTCATATTTGAGCAATTTCATGACAACATTATAAAACAAGTCCTTGGATGAGTTTCGATTTCATATGAGTCTGATAAAACCCGACTCCAATTTATATTTCAGATCATAGAAGGCTTGCAAAAGATGATCTAGTAACATGAAACTGTGTCATACGTTACAAACAAGCTGTGTATCCCCGAAACACACACACGCACGCACACATCCCCTCACACAAGTTTTCCACACATATTCACCAATCCTTCACACACTCACATCTCCAACACATCCCTCACTCATCCTCCACATCAGGCAGCTGCTGCAACCTAATGCAATTCAATCATAGCCACTTAGAGTGTCCTTAAAGTACAACCAACAAATCATAGCGACCCCGCATATAGAATAATTAATCTTAAGTAATGCACGTGCATCAATATGTACAGGGCACTTCATTGCACATACATTTATCAGAAGGTGTAAATGCCCTTGGTAATCTTGTTTTGCATAAGACTACACGAACAATAATGGAATTACACTGTCATTTCACGCATTTTCAATGGAATATTTATCATCTGTGTCAGAACTTGTGAAGAGCGCACGTGTTTTAAATAAATCAATTTTAGGAAGTTATATCCGAATAACACCGTATGGTTCATAGGAAAGCATGTATATAGCCGACATTTTGGTACATTTACATAATACAATTCAGTATAGTGAACTATGAACTGTATTTGAGCTATCATAAAAATTAGGCATCGTTCCGTTCCTTTTCCGTGTCACACAAAAATGTTTTTGTAACAACCAGTGGCATGCGCGTTTCTGTGAGTGACATTCTCATGTTACCGAACATATTACGAGCTTCACCGCTTAATAACATTATGTGCATGTACAATGACTGTGGATTACATCTATTATACTGTATGTGCTAATTGAATCAAGTCAACATGTATGTCTGGGTACAGTGCACGTGCTCCGCGCGCGCTATTCCTGTCACAAAAGAAACTTAGATATTGAGGACAAAGCCAACTTTACAGACAGACGGAGGTGCACTGTTAACCAAGCATGGTTCACTTTACAGCAACGATTTCATCAGCGTATTGTGTTTCAAATGTGTACAAATTTGCGACTGAATATATAACTATTGTGAATAAAAGTGGTAAAATCAATATTTTAATTGCATGGAATGATAATTTTAGAAGTTAAGTTAAGAAGACAGGAGTTTGTAGAAACCAACTAGGATCATGAAGCCACTGTCTGATGTCATACATACATCAGACAGTCATACTGACACTTGGACACACGCGAACAAGGGACACAACTCAAACTCTCTTTATTAACGACAAGTGTAATGGTGTATATGTTTGTACATTGTCATTAACAAACGGGCACATTGTTTTACTGATTGCCAAACATCTGAAATCTGATGGTCGTTTTTTTTTCTTGATCATGACACTCCTGAGGAAAATCTTTGACCGACTATATCGTACCGTGCTTTCTTTATCTAGGTCATCTTATGAAACTGTATTTAATATCTGTGATAGGTTTATCATACAGATACATAAACATAACGATGATGTATACAAACTAGCGTAAGTAACCTCAGTGCAGATTTCTCCACTTACACAACCTTTGGCTTCCGACAACAATCACCCAGCGCACTTGTTACTTCTCACAACTAAGCCAAGGTCGACACAAAATCTCCAAATCGATGCCTCAAGGAAGCCATTACAATAATAAGTCGTCTAGTAAAAGCTCGTAAAATATGAGAAATAACAAGTAAAACTGTTTCAAATATCGTGTTGATCATAAAATGTTTCCAATTTACTATCAATTTCGCACATTGGATTAATTATCTTAATTGAAGTGTTGGCAGTATGTCAGCGTAAAAACCGTCAGAATACAGCCGTAAGTTAGCAGATTTAGATGCATTACACAACCATTATAAAACAATATACACGTTACGCGCGGGTATAATATTGAGGTCTCGCGGACTACTGATACAGGGCAATCAACAAAATATAGGTCAAAGCCGAGCATCCTAACCGAAACCAAATTACATTTCTGTTCTCAAGGTACAAGTATCGTCATTATAACATAAACTACAAACATTGCAACATGAAATATATACCATACACAGACTGAACAAACGACTCGCCAATATACTTTGACGAATAACACAAGTCTCGCATTTTCTAAGTTTTAGTAGCCCACAAACATTGACTACTGAACGGACATCATACATGTTTGTAGGGAACAGAACTTATTTGATAAACTTACTTTGATGCGATCTGCCGCTGTCACGGAAGAGCTTTGCGCCCGTTAAGAAGTAGCAGTTTCCTGAGAACAAAGGGGAGGAAGAGTTCGACAACCTATAACCTTCATGGTACGGTTACTCATGACCAACGTCACAACTACATGTATGCACTTATCTATGTTCCTTTTGATGTATTATATAAAATGACGGGATATATGATATTATCCTGTGTATCTAGTCAAAGGTCAATAGATGTTTGACATTGATAAGAAAATGTTAAAATGCCACTGGGTACGTATTCTCTACAGAGTGTCGGCAGTCCCAACGATACTTTTATGGGAATTTTCTTTTCCTTAAACAATGCCATGTTTTTCACTCGGAACCTCTGAATTTTGTTAACATGATTTTATACAATTGTCCAAATTATATTTTTGTTATGTAGATCATGAAAACAGTTCTATTGAGAGAATGATTGTACAATGAATTGTGCACTATTGCAGTTTCTTTGTATATTTGTTGTTTTGTTAATTGCCTTCAAGTTACTATGTAACTATAAATGAGCAATAACATTTTTGAATTGAATTGAATATAAAGACAGTGTGTTTGGTACTTAAAAGAATAAACCGAAAGTAACAAGGCAGACATTTGTTTTCACAGTAAGCTTAGAAAATACAGCTAAAGAATACCATTCCTTGTCAAAAGAACATTGCAAGGTGCTTCCATGGGAACATTCCATGGTGCTTTCTTTTATAGCTAAACTTCCGCTATTTCAACAGTCCTTTCTAATCACAAATGACGCTATTGTTATCTAAAATAAACACTTGTCTAACATAGTACAATTTCTACCGAGCCTATGGAAGAAACACTTTCGGCTCAATGGGTTATCGACAATAAGTCTATTATAACAATTTGTATTTCAGGCTTACAGAAACAATCTCTTTTTACACTTGTTCTCTTTTATTTTGACAAAATACGTCATTCCCTCGTCACTTCCTATCTAAATGTTGACAATTTTGTCGTTTTCCTCCCAAAAATGAGAATATTTAATAGGATGCGTTTTGTTAAATTCACAGAAACAACCGTTATACGTGCAAATCATTTAGAAAAAAGAAAATACGTGATTTATTAGTCTTTTCTTTTAGTGACATATATAATATGTTTACTAGTTAATTTAACAATGTATTATAAATATTGGTATATAAGTTTTACGACATCGAATACGATTATCTATACAAAGGGTAGACTATGTTGCCCTACATAGACTATGTTTATTTCTTTATGAAACATTTCAATTTGTTTCGCTTCCGTAACGTCTGATCGAACAGATATATCTGGTTACAAAATACACTGCTTCAAAAGACTGCACAACCTAATTCCCGACATAACTTGTTATACGCAATACATGTTTAATACCAATTTGATTCTGATGTATATGTATGCAGTAGTTTAATGGGGATGTGTTCTTATTAGATACAATGTAAATGCAAGTGTGTAAATAGGTTTATCTTCTCCACAAAAGTACATTTGATATTTGTGCTGCATCTCGTTTTCTATGTGACAAATTATTAATTAAAACAGTACGTGAAAACAGCATGTAGATGCACGTGCAAAAGTACGCCAAACCCAACGGATGCAGCTGTACTGTGGGTCGACCAGGGCCGTGTCACTGTTTGACACATATTCCAACGAAACAAAAAATGACAAGCGTTTATTTATATGAACAATGACAACTATCTTTGTGGTTAAGGGGACTAAAGTGTCTACGAGAGGGATCACATGTCCACTTCAATGCATCCTTCCGCGCCAATATAATCACAACCTCCGGTAATTAGGGCAATTTTGAGAGGAGTATATAGTTGTCAAGGGGAAATGGCGAAACGCTTTTTTTCCTTTTCGATCTGGAAGAAGGCAAATATGGACATACACAGACGCAATATGTAACTCTTCCCTCACTACAGATGGTACTGTATCGGTCTGAATGTATAAAGAACAATGCGATCTTGGGGGTAGGTCAAGGTAATGTATATGTTGAAATCTGGTACCTACTGGACAAATATCAAGAACCTTGGACTTTCGGTTTTAATTAAAGGTTGTTCACAACAAAATTGACGGACGGACGGACGGACATCGGACGCTGCATCATACTATTAGCTCACAAGCACTTCTTGCTAGATAAGTTAAAAAGGTCGTCGAGTAGATATTTCGTCAGTATAACGCATTTATTTCGTGTACCTATGTCTGACCGAAGCTATTCACGTGTCAATGAACTGCATAATTTTCGTATAAACGCAACGTCGTGTCGAGTCATTACTTCATATCTACGCAGTTTACAACTATAAAATGTATCCTTTATTTCGCAAGATTTGAATATTCAGGAGTTAATTTCCACTTTTCATATGAATATTCATGATGTTTATTGTGGGTAGGAGTTTTACGGCGACGTACCTACTGTACTGTAAAAAGACAATAGTGGTTCTCACGCTCAAAATTCAATCAATTTATCTATGAAAACGATTTCTGGTGCCGAAGTGCTTTTCTGAATTTAATCGAGACAATTTGAACGAGCCTTCAAACGGAACTGTAACAAAACCGTACTTAATACGGGTTATCCCAGGCGTGCCAAAATTACACTCAATTTTTACAGTCAGTCTACCATGCAGCGATTGTGTGTAGGTCAAATTTCGAAAAGTGTGTTGTGTCAAGGTCACAGGAATTAGAAGACATTTCTTATTTCCCTTTCTACTGTAAATATCACATATTTACATAAAAAAAGTAAATTTCCAATCTCTCCAATTAAGAACAATATCAAAAACTGCATGTATTTAATTATGTAGTGTGGGTTAGTAAAAATTTGAAATTATGTATTACCCTTGCTTTCGCCTTTATTTATTACTCTTATTACAGTGTGTAGTAGTTAGTAAGATTCTTGAATTTATATATAACTTTGATAACATGGTGAGGGTTAGTAACGATTTTGACTTGATAAATGACTCTAGCTTATATGGTGTGAATTAGTAAGGATTTTGATTATATATATGACTCTAGCTATATGGTGTGGATTAGTAAGGATTTTGACTATAAACATGTATTACCAACTATATGGTGAGGGTTAGCAAGGATTTTGATTATATATGTTACTCTAGCTATATGGTGTGGATTAGTAAGGATTTTGACTATATACACATATTACCAACTATATGGTGAGGGTTAGCAAGGATTTTGATTATATATGTTACTCAAGCTATATGGTGTGGGCTAGTTAGGATTTTGACTATATACATATATTACCAACTATATGGTGAGGGTTAGCAAGGATTTTGATTATACATGTTACTCTAGCTATATAGTGTGGATTAGTAAGGATTTTGACTATACATATTACCAACTATATGGTGAGGGTTAGCAAGGATTTTTGATTATATATGTTACTCTAGCTATTTGGTGTGGGCTAGTTAGGAGGTTGACTATATACATATATTACCAACTATATGGTGAGGGTTAGCAAGGATTTTGATTATACATGTTACTCTAGCTATATGGTGTGGGCTAGTAAGGATTTTGACAATACATATTACCAACTATAAGGTGAGGGTTAGCAAGGATTTTGATTATATATGTTACTCTAGCTATATGGTGTGGATTAATAAGGATTTTGATTATATATGTTACTCTAGCTATATGGTGTGGGTAAGAAAGGATTTTGACTATACATATTACCAACTATATGTTGAGGGTTAGCAAGAATTTTGATTATATATGTTACTCTAGCTATATGGTGTGGATTAGTAAGGATTTTGATTATATATATGACTCTAGCTATATGGTGTGGATTAGTAAGGATTTTGATTATATATATGACTCTAGCTATATGGTGTGGATTAGTAAGGATTTTGATTATATATATGACTCTAGCTATATGGTGTGGATTAGTAAGGATTTTGACTATATACATATATTACCAACTATATGGTGAGGGTTAGCAAGGATTTTTGATTATATATGTTACTCTAGCTATATGGTGTGGGCTAGTAAGGATTTTGACAATACATATTACCAACTATAAGGTGAGGGTTAGCAAGGATTTTGATTATACATGTTACTCTAGCTATATGGTGTGGGCTAGTAAGGATTTTGACAATACATATTACCAACTATAAGGTGAGGGTTAGCAAGGATTTTGATTATATATGTTACTCTAGCTATATAGTGGGGATTAGTAAGGATTTTGACTATACATATTACCAACTATATGGTGAGGGTTAGCAAGGATTTTTGATTATATATGTTACTCTAGCTATATAGTGGGGATTAGTAAGGATTTTGACTATACATATTACCAACTATATGTTGAGGGTTAGCAAGAATTTTGATTATATATGTTTCTCTAGCTATATGGTGTGGATTAATAAGGATTTTAATTTTATATATTACATGTACCATCTATATGGTGTGGGTTAGTAAGGATTTTGACTGTATACATTACTAACTAGATGGTGTGGGTTAGTAAGTATTTTGACTTTATAAATTACTAACTAGATGATGTGGGTTTGTAAGGATTTTGACTTTATAAATTACTAACTAGATGATGTGGGTTTGTAAGGATTTTGACTTTATAAATTACTAGCTAGATGGTGTGAGTTTGTAAGGATTTTGACTTTATAAATTACTAACTAGATGGTGTGTAAGAATTGTGGACGTGCTAGGGAAGTCACGCCCTATGTATCACACAGCCACTCATCAGAGGTGATAACGACCTGGGCTGTAGGTCACATACATATAACGTTTCTACATCAATGTCATAAGCAGCTATGCATGTATTATCTAGAGTAGGGACGCGCTGTCAATATGATACAGTAGACCAGACACAGATCTGTTACATATGTCGAAAGTACTGTAAAACACAATAAAGAAACTGGCGGTTTTCATACATGTAAATAGTTTATTGTTAAATAAGTAGTAACTCTACACTGTTTATTGTTAAATAAGTAGTAACTCTACACTGTTTATTTGTTAAATAAGTAGTAACTCTACACTGTTTATTTGCTGAACAAATGCTAATGTCTGTATGAATAAGGTATATTTGTTACTAATTATAATTGGTTGTGGCAACTCTAAAAGGTTTGTTTGTTAAAAACTGTCTTTGGCTGTGGTAACTTTTCAAGTTTTATTTATTAAATTATTGTCTTTGGCTGTTGTAACTGTATAAGATATATTTATTTAACTATTGTCATCGGCTGAAGTAACTCCATTTGTATATAAGATTTATTTATTAAACTATTGTCATCGGCTAAATTAACTATATAAGACTTATTTGTTGAATAACTGTATGTGGCTGTAGTACATTTAACTATATAGGATTTGTTTTTAATAAAAAAAACGTCATCGGCAGAAGTAACTATATTAGATTGATTTATTAAACTATTGTCATCGGCTGAAGTAACTATATAAGATTTATTTAGTTAAGATAAATGATATTGGCTTTAGTAACTATATAAGACTTATTTGTTGAATAACTGTATGCGGCTGTAGTACATTTAACTATATAGGATTTGTTTTTAATAAAAAAAAAAAAACGTCATCGGCTTTGGTTACTATATAAGATATGTTTATTTAAAACCTATATTTGCGGTGGTACATGTAACTTGTAAAGGTTTATTAGTTAAATACTTGTCTTTGGTTGTAATAACTGTAGAAGTTTTATTTGTTTAATAATTTTCTGTGGATTTGATAACTATATATAAGATTAAGATTACAGGTAGATACAGTAACGGTTTTGGCTGTAGTAGAATTATTAGTATTTTTTATAAAATATATGCTATTGCGTTTTCCGCAAGGTTTCTGTGAAATGGAGTGCGTTTTAGTATTACTTACTTGAAGTAAGGTCTTGTTGGTTCAAAAGCGTAATTTAACAGTTCCGTCAGATCAGATAAATTCATGTTGGAATCACCTGGTCGCACACATACAAAATTTAATCAACGTCATGTTATGTTTCTTTGAGTTGAGGATGAAGGGGTGCTATTTTTATAAACCCTTTTTACCGATAAAATGTCTTTACAAATATTGTTTTCGTCAACCTTTATGAACATACAACATATATAACATTACAAAAGAAAGAAGGACTGACTATGTCATGAAACTGACATACCACCCCAGACTGCTTCTATTACAGGTATACAGGACAGGTATATTTGTACAGTGCATTGCATTGACTTAATTAGTGTCAAACTATACCCGTTGGTTGAACGTTTGGTCCTCACGTGGGTGGTCAGTTGTACCGTATATAGGCAATGTCACGGAGAAAATGCCCCCTGGTCTTGTTTCCACGGGTAAATAATCACGTTCATTTCTCTAATTAAAGAATTTTAATTCTCAACGTCATACATGTGTTGTGTCGACTTCCCTGGGAGATTGTTATTATAACGTGTATTAAAAAGGAATTAAAACAAATCTAATTTATAAATAGGACTATTTCCATTGTCAAGAGATGTCAAAAATGCTTAATACCATCAAACGAGTTGTGCCCTGGTCGGAGCGTGCACTGTAAGTCCTGGGTAGATTAGTGTATAAAACATGTAATTGGATTAGAGTTCAAAAACACTCTATAAAGTAGTTGATTGTATATATCAGGCTGTCAAAACTTCAATCAAGATGCATGTCAAAAGGTCACCTTTGTCATAAAAGAGCAAAAGCTTTTGCCCACAGCAGACGCATAGACTGATTAATTCCCCAAGGGTCTGTGAATAGTCCTTTCAACGTAAGGGAGGGATTGACGGTTGTGTATTGTACTTGAAAGGGGACACATACGATTCTCCTCGGCGTGAGCTTGTTCCGTCACAGTGACAATCTATAGATGGCAAATTGATCTTCTCTTCTCACTGATAATAAGCAGTCTGTCATATACTAATTGCCAGTACGAACCCGGTACAAACAACCATCCGGAACTTTTTCTTCTATTCTATTCTATTGGTTATATATTGTACATATAAAAGTGAATTAAATCCAATTATTGTCGAGAACCTGCTGAGATTTCTATCTCATAAACGGCCTCGTTTCAAAAAAAGACTTGTCAGATTATCACATTTTTTCAAGACTTTGTTTCTTAATTTCTAACATAGAAAATCTTTTTTGTTAACTACATCATCATCTGTCGCCGTTTTAATAGTATAATAAGAAAAAAACCTGGACGATAACGTGAAGTGTTGGCGTTAAGCTGATAGCATATACCCGATCCGACACACTCGTCATTCTCTGTAGCGGACAGGTATGTTACCCTGTATCCCTGTGTACTTACGTCATGTCCAGAGACAACATCACTGACAAAAGTAGTACGTAATATGTCTCTGTTCAATTGGTCATCAGAAATAGACATTGAGACATTTTGTAGGTTGGTCGAGCGAGTAGGAGAAACAAGTACCCGACCTATTGTCAGGTAGACCGATAGAATCAATATAGCCGGCCAGTGTCATTTATCGCTCTGTGTGAGGCAATTAACCCCATTTCACACGCAGACAACCGGGTCAGGAAATGATGTCTCGGGTTTAAGCCCTGACGCCATTTTATTTGTGCAATTACCGTTTTCTATGTGTCGGCATGATCCGAAGGTTGCGGGAAGCACGAAGGCGATTCAATAGTTCGGCATTATCAATGCTGTCTGATTTTAATATAGACAAAGGGAAAATATAACTTTATCTCTGACAATGCAGAGGATATGCCATTAAAGTAGAAAACTTCATTTCAACTTCAAGTTTAAGGAATGAATAACACTAGGTAAATCTGAGCCAGCACTGTTCATGATTCTAAGTTGAGGGCGAGATGCGACACTTTCATAAAGGGCAAGGACGCTCCATATCGCCGATTTGAGGACGCAGCAACTGCCTATGATTTCACAAGTGGAGCTTACTAAATCGACTCGAGCAACATATATATTCAAAATAGTATTAGAGATATCCTTAATGTTAAATCGGGCAATAAATAACCAACCTCCTTTTCAAATGAATACTCTTTTCACACATGCGACATAAATATAAATGCCTGTACATTGTACGTACACATGACAACGAGTTTTCTATGAACCGGCTTCTTTCAGGACGTTTGGGTGGCACTCCCCGATTCCAATACCACCAAAATTCGTCTTGGCAAACAACACCTCACCTGATGCAAGCTAATTAAACAAACCATACAGTAAATACAATCTTGTAACAAAATAATGTAAAACAAATACTGGAACACAATTTGGCAAAGACGATATCTACATCAGGGCTTGGATTAAATGCATCCTTTCATGCGGAATGTATCCGCTCCTAATGATCCTGGCGTATGTTACCCAACCAGCCAGGGGCGGGGAGCGGACACGGGACAGATATTTAAAGTTTTGGAGAATGAACAAAGGAAAACAATGGCCTGTTGATGCGTTTTGATGAACATCCCACTTTGCTAAATAAAACAGTGAAATTTGAGCTACAGGACAGATCTCGATTCCGGTCAATTTACTGCTAAAACATCTAAGCCTTCGTTAACTTATTGTGTACATGCCCATTAAAATGTCCTAATTTGAGTGAATACTACACGTCAATTCCTTAGTGATGGCAAGAGTGGTATCTTGATGTGCAATGCAGTGTTTTAAGCTGTCGACGGAGAAAAAAAAAACTTCCTTAGGAGATGTTTTAAGGGGCAATACAGGGGCGTATTAAAAGGAAACCTGAGACATTAGAGAACTTGAGGTTTACTGGCGATCATTATCGCCTGTAGTAATATGACATGGAGTGGGCTACCTCTCTATGTATCACACGAAGCATCTCAAATACACGGCGAATTTACCATACAGCATGTCCACTAGAAGATAGCAATAACCAGCCATTAGTTTGTCTAACATCATTTGGCATGGAAGTGATATCCGTTGTATAGTTTGTTAAGGAGTTCAGTACGAATCTTGTCACTGGCCCCTTATATTTACGTAGGATATCATGCACAAACAAAACAACGAATATGTCTTATCAAGGACAGAAGGTAATTTGAAATATAACAGAAACGCAAACTTCGATTTCAATTTAGTGACCACCACATAATCATTTCGATTGGGAATTTTGGGAGAACACATGGCTGGAATGGACCAAAGAATTAACAGTATTCTATAACGAGAATTTGAATGCAAAACATTTCGTTGACCTTATCGACATACTAACTTGTATTTGTGTGATTAGTTTCAGCATTTATTTCATTTGTTAAGAAATCGTGCAAAACTTAATTTGTCTTTGCGAAACAATTGACGCACTCTACAGCACAAACCTTTAAAACCCAGCTTGGCAGAAAGCATGAGGGAAGTCGATAAACAAAGCACGCGATATCGATGAATGAATTCATTAGGATGGAAATGATGCGATTACCATTCTAAAGGAACACTTTATTATACACGTAAGAAACAATAGACCTACATCTGTCATCTGTCACATGGTTCGTCTGAAACGACAGTAGCTTTGTCAAACACCGCGCGAGAGACGATACAGTGTTTATGAAACCCACAAAATGGTGTCTGTTTATTTGTTATTCATTCAAGTACTCATTTGACCCGAGTTATAGACCATACAGGTAAACCTATACACCTGTACCTTAATTAAGTGGATTTAGAATAGATATAAAATGCTAATTACAGACCAATATTAAATTACTATCGTAGTTTTACTGCCGCTGCAATAAAACGCTTCGGCCAATTAGGGTAAGTAAACGTCGAGAATCACTGGGTATACAAAGGGGTGTATCAGGGGTGTATCAGGTGTATACAAAGGGGTGTATCAGGGGTGAATCAGGGGTGTATCAGGGGTATACAAAGGGGTGTATCAGGGGTGTACCAGGGGTATACAAAGGGGTGTATCAGGGGTATACAAAGGGGTGTATCAGGGGTGAATCATTCGTTCAGTATCATAGATGCGACCGTCCTTACTCCTTCCCAGTAACACCGGGCATATTATGATTGGGAGCTGAACCGTAGCTTTGAATAGATTGTAAATTTGCTGTATATTTATCGGATTAGGTTATGGTTTACATAGAAAGTCATCAGAGTAACAGATGTCACTCGAAATTCAGACATGTTCTTGTTACAACCTTACCCTGATGTCTACAGCTCAATATTAATGTCGGTTATAAGTTCGCGTTTGTCAAAAAACTTCCATTACAAGAGATGGTAAAGTCTAGATCTCTACAAACTCAGATGCCGATAACATCGCAGCTTTGGTCAACAGTTCCAGCGGGTTTTCTACAGTATGACGGACATTAGATGCTATAAATGTCTTCGGGTCAAATTAATGTTGCATTTTTGGAGTATTAAAACTTGTGATCGTTGGCAAAAAGTAACAGAATAATTGATAAACAAAACATACTGTGTTGTTTACACTAGTTATTGTTCTCAGATGAAAAAGGTGCCAACATGTCCTCAGAGTAACTTTGCATGACGTGAAACATCATTGTTCAAAATGACACATCGTGGGCGATCTAGTACAGACGTAACTCAAACTAGTTTGTATGGTCAAACCGCACGCATGTGCATTGAGTTGGCGCCACAGGAACTGCCCAACAGCGTTACGTACTCGGTACGATTGTTTATTACACAAACATAAACGGGATTATCGTTAAAACAGTTAATTAAATGCTATATAATGCTGTGAGCCTTTTGTGTCACTGCCATTAGTCATGCAACTGATTGATTTCAATAACACAAATGTTAATTAATTTCAATCATGCAACTACAGCATCTATAATTGGACAACAATGAGAAATACGTTTATATATAAAAACACTATATACAATGTATAAGTTTTAAGTCTAGTCCCCGTTCATTTTTATCCGCCTGATCGGATGCTAATTAATGCATTTAGTATTTTTCGCGTACAAAATATGAAGTTCTGAAATAGCACGAGATTTTGCTTATTAAATACAAATTCTACAAATTGCAATAAACAGTTCTGAAATAGTACGGAATTTCGCGCACGAAAAACAAATTTCTTAACTCTAAACTAGAACGGAATTTTCGCGCGCCAAACACAAAGTTATACACTGATATGTAGCACGGACGTTTCGGGCATTGCATGCACAGTTGTACAATACAGAGGCTCACGAATTAATTTTCTTATTAAACTGTTGGTTGCCGACATTGTTTGATTTTACACGATAATCATGCTGGTGGCACATAAAAAGAATTAAACTATTCTTCCATTCTTCCAGGGTTTCCATGTTCCCTTTTTACTCCCAGTTCCTGTATTTTTTTTCTTCTTTTAATTGATTTTGAATTTTGGTTGTATTGTAAAGATACTGTGCAATCTGACTGCTTTAAACATATGGTTTTTCACGAACCAATCTGATCCTATTCCATCAGCCTTTGCATTGCAAGTTTAATCAAACCGAAGCCGGTTTTGTACGAGGCCTTTTAAATCATGGAAATAATGCAGCATTTTATTCTTAAGTGCTTCTTTATTCTCCAAAATGGTTTAAAATTATCCTTTTATCCCGCGAGAACCCACTGTGCACACACGATTATCATGTTTAGTGCACGAAACATCTTACATGTAGAATTTTGTTTTCAAGCACAATTACAGCTCTCAGACTCTAAGAGCAACGACCCAAGCAATTTACTGCAGAATATCAAATAAGATGTCTTACAGAATAAAGTGTTTTTTGTAAAGTAGAGAACAGTGTTGGGGACATCTTAAATCACTATTCAGCTTACAAGTGTTGCCTCCTTGGCCTCCATTCGGAGTTGTGTCTGTTAACATTGGATTTCCATCTATCATCGAGGCACGGTGTTAATGCTTTTGACATACGCTTAATGTTTGAGGTTTACCAAAGTCCTAGCGTTTCCTTCCAACATTACTCGGCCGTTACACTACCATTGGAATAGGATGAAAAAGAGGTGTACTCGTAGACTTTACTGATTACATAAACACGCTCACACGATGAACGATAGCTGTTGTTGAAACGAACAAATGACACACACAACGAGCACTTATGTTTTAATTGTCGGCCTTGAGGAACCAAGGACCGCGTTAACTGGCACAGTTTTGATGTTAAAACACACAATATACAGACGTATCGATGAAATGCTTGTCGTAAAGGATCCTAATTGAACAAGAATGGCAGCCAAACTCGCTCGTATTCTTCCATCTCGGTATAATGATATGAACTGGTATTATAATAATATACTGGCTATATATATTGCGTTTAATTATGCTGTAATGTTTTGCATGTTCCATTACATTTATTTTTGTTTAAAGGGCAGATTTGCAGAGGTATTTACTTTTTGTCTCTTTTAAAAACGAAGCTATCAAAACCAATCCATAGATATAATTAGTTTACAGGACGGATTGTTGCTGCTTTGATTACTGCTGATTTATTTTTGTAGCTTATTCTAGATACAGGTTGTTGTACCTCGTTCTAGACAGGGGTTGTTTCTTACCACGTATTTCGTAGCTTTTCCTTGACGCGTGTTGTTGTTCGTTACATGTAGCTTACTTAAAGTGTTGTAGCTTATTCAAGATACAGGTTGTTTTACCTCGTTCTAGACAGGGGTTGTTGTTTCTGCCACGTTATGTTGTAGCTTTTGTTTGACACGGGTTGTTATAACCCATCATTCTAGACACGACAAACGACGGGTCGTTGGTTGTGTTACTGCGGTTTGATAAGTACCGTAGTCGACGATGTTATGTTACTGAGGTTTGATAAGTACCGTAGTCGACGATGTTGTGTTACTGAGGTTTTGGTAAGTACCTTAGTCGACGATGTCGTGTTACTGAGGTTTGGTAAGTACCGTAGTCGACGATGTTGTGTTACTAAGTTCCGATACCTGTAAGTACCGTAGTCGACGATGTCGTGTTACTGAGGTTTGGTAAGTACCGTAGTCGACGATGTTGTGTTACTGAGGTTTGGTAAGTACCG
Source organism: Mizuhopecten yessoensis (assembly GCF_002113885.1). NCBI lineage: Eukaryota > Metazoa > Mollusca > Bivalvia > Pectinida > Pectinidae > Mizuhopecten > Mizuhopecten yessoensis. The sequence continues at coordinate 38,152 of NW_018403546.1, read as the reverse complement.
TAGTCGACGATGTCGTGTTACTGAGGTTTGATAAGTACCGTAGTCGACGATGTTGTGATACAGAGGTTTGAGATACAGAGGTTTGTACCGTAGTAGCCGATGCTGTGTTACAGAGGTTTGTACCGTAGTCGACGACTGTGATGCTGTTTTCTCGCACATATCAAACACCGGTTAATTAACACTTGTCGGTAGGTGAGAAAGCATGTCTGGTACATTAGTCATTGCTCGCATGACGATGATGCAAAACCTCTCCTAATTAGACGACATAGTTTCGGTTGTACGCACAGATATGTGTACGTACTTATGTAGCCGAGACAGCATGTATAAGTGTAAAGTACAACGACCCGGGGGTAACGAAAACAATCAATAAAGAGAGCATCATTTTGGCATTGAAAAACATAATTAAAGAGGTGAGGGCAATATGAAGTTTGCCATGGTAAAGGAAGGCAGAATGCGGTATAACACTATAAGACCGGCGGCAGGCTACAGTAAACTGAAGACAGACCGTCAGTGTACTGGAACATACGTATACTCTTCTCGGTCTGATGTGTGTCAAATGAAAATAAACTGTTACAAGCAATTGGCCGTAAATTGTTAACATATGCTAATTTCTTTTTTTCAAATTAATGTAAAGATCAGTATCGGAGAAATATAGAACATACGCTATCACGTCAATCAGATAAGCGATTGTGACGCATTCAAGGAACGCACTTACGTATATAATTGTAAATTGAAAATCGTGTACTTTAAATTGATAGTGTGTTAGAAAACAGCCATAAACCTTGTAGAACGGGTATATGTGGAGAAAGTCCCCCTGACAATTCGCGTAGGTTAATAGATAAACTCTTACGAGAAGGATTAATGCCGTCTTAACCCACTGATTCCAATCAAACAGATCAAAAGACTAACGCAATCACACGACAATCAGTTGATGAGTGAGAGCCAAGGTATCATTGCTAGTGTATACTGCATCTGTTCAGTTTTTATTAAACCTTGGGCTCTGGAACCTTTGACGGAAATCCTCAACACGGAACTTGAGACACAGGCCTTGTCTCTCTCCTATGGACGCCGACACGGTATCCCGGGGCACAATGTCCGGCCTCGGATGGCCTCACTCCCAGGGACCAGAATCTGCATATACAGATATATATGCCCATGGGTTGTTGTCCCAGTGACGGCGCTGCCGATACATCACAGACCAGGAAATTACTCGTAATAAATGAAAGATAGATCGTTTGTTGACGCCATTTCTCTATAATACACTATAATATATTACTTATTATTATATGTTGACAGCATGGGAAAACACACAAATCAGCTGTTATGAATTGATTAGACGTTATTAGTTATTAAACTAGAAATGTGTTGATCACCGACACGTGGGCTAACTGTGAGATTGATGGTGCATACAATGCACGGATAGCATGCTGGGGTAGGTGTAAGCAAAAAACACGCAGGTCAGACAAGTATTAGACGGTAAAGCACGTGCACATACCAATATGTTGACGAAATCGTGTGCATTATGTCGTATATTTAATACAGAGACTGCAAAACCACCCCACTTTTACATATAATTGTAAAGATTTACAGATATTTCTATGTTGAACATTTCGTAATACAATGTTAGGTTTGTAAAGTAATTGTTACATTTGCATCTGAGAAATTCATCATTCATAAACATTTACCTGTAGAACCGATTCACATATCTATTAAAAGTTCGAAACTAACAATGTCAACACAACGTTGCCAGCTCTGTTGGATTCTAATGGGATCTTTATTGAGATAAGTAACGTAAAATAGCTCTTGTCTTACTCATTGTCTCATTGTTGATACATCATCTCCACAAAACAAACGTCAGTTCATAGGTTTGATATATTGGCTCGATGATTCTAAAATAGTTTATACCAAAGAATGTTTAGATGATCAAATTAATGGCTTCACAAATAGATGTAATTCATTGACGAACACAAGACACATTTAACATTCCTTTAAGTGCCCGCAACGCCCACATTATCAAATAAATGTGATGATATCCAGAAAGGTAAACTTTGATTTCTTTTAAAACACACATAAAACTTTAAAGAAGGTTTCACTTCTGATCTTAAACACGATAGAGTGTCTGAAAGCATGTAATTAATCGACATCATATCAGTATCGCTGTCAGATTTCCCATGGAAATTTTGTATATTTATCTAATCAATGTATAACCTGCTAGTTTCGTCACGTCAAAGAGAAGCAGGTTTAGTATCTCTCCTGTTATATCTAAATAATGAACGACTTCCCTGCAAAAACAGCATTCCACGATTTCAAACAGAAACCTGATTACAGAGTGTACCGAAGATCACACACCTGATTTTATTGTGTGTAGCCGATCGATTATTCCGCCCCTGGACTAATCAGCTACATGCATTTCATTCGTTGCCTATTTAATGTATGAACTAATCTACTTAACAGCTTATACATACGAAACGTATTGGGTCCTTTTAAGGTGCCTTTGTTGTGTTGTTAGCTTTCTCATCGATGATTCTGATTTTAGAACTTTCTCAACGAGATTGTGATGGCAACCATGCAGACATGTAACACTTAGCCGATATCGTGATGGCAACCATGCAGACATGTAACACTTAGCCGATATCGTGATGGCAACCATGCAGACATGTAACACTTAGCCGATATCGTGATGGCAACCATGCAGACATGTAACACTTAGCCGATATCGTGATGGCAACCATGCAGACATGTAACACTTAGCCGATATCGTGATGGCAACCATGCAGACATGTAACACTTAGCCGATATCGTGATGGCAACCATGCAGACATGTAACACTTAGCCGATATCGTGATGGCAACCATGCAGACATGTAACACTTAGCCGATATCGTGATGGCAACCATGCAGACATGTAACACTTAGCCGATATCGTGATGGCAACCATGCAGACATGTAACACTTAGCCGATATCGTGATGGCAACCATGCAGACATGTAACACTTAGCCGATATCGTGATGGCAACCATGCAGACATGTAACACTTAGCCACAGTCTTAATCAATGTGCATCTCTCGGACCCGTGTGTTTTAATATTGTCATCAACAGTCGATATCTATCACGGAAATGGTGATATTTGGAGCAAGCCTTTGAATACTGAGTCGTCTGCAACATGTAAAATACTCCACCAACATTCAATTAATTTTATTGCAGATATCAGTCAAACAATAGCATAAATCGAACTGCAAATAATACAGTATAAGTAAAAATACATGTAGTATTCAACACGCTAAGCGTGATGGAAGCCTGCCGTCCTCAGTAGGAACGATGCTGAAATATTACTGTAGTTACATTTGAGAGCAATAATCTCAAACCGACATGACCTAGTGTCTGTCTGTGTAGCAATTGTTTCATCTACGAAGCTGGTTAATCATGAATTATAATTTCTTTTCAGAACGATATTAATATGGTATAAGTATCCAATATTCTGACATTAATTCCAGCACATCAATATCACAATATAAGTTATGTAAATCTCGCGCACCTGTTTGCGGGGGGAAAATAATTTCCAAGAGAAGTCTAATTCTCACAACAGTGCATGCATACGGGAAGTTAACAGCCTTGATTTCGGTTCCAAATTACCCTAGATAAATGAGGCGGACCCACACGTACAACCAACGTAGATGCTTTTAAAGTGGAATTCATTTTACTATCTTAATTACACTTGAAAGAGAAACATACGTTTTGCACATTCTACTTTCATATGATTTTTTTATTCTTAAATTCCCAACATTGCACACAAATGTTTGAGCACTTAAACCGATGTGTGTGCATTATGACGTATAGCTCGTGTCACGTGATGATAACGCCCGACATTACGTATCAGGGCACGAGCATGTGCAGACTGACTAGTAGAATAATCAACTGTTCGGGGCATCTCAGTTTGTGACATTTATTACGTGTATAAAACCGCAATCTATCCGACACAGTGGGTGCATCTTAGAAGATGATTCTGAGGGAGGTGACGGGCATCACTGGAGGTACATCGTAATCCGCCAGTAGTCAGTGTAGGGCTATCGTAATCCGCCAGTAGCCAGTGTAGGGCTATCGTAATCCGCCAGTAGTCGGTGTAGGGCTATCGTAATCCGCCAGTAGCCAGTGTAGGGCTATCGTAATCCGCCAGTAGCCAGTGTAGGGCTATCGTAATCCGCCAGTAGTCAGTGTAGGACTATCGTAATCCGCCAGTAGTCAGTGTAGGACTACTTAAATGTGGGGACTTAAATTACGGCGGTGAAACTAATCATACATACAGCTACGATATGTAATCACGGAGAACAACATATGAAGCGATCAAATAGAAAAATCTATTTTAGTTTATGGGAGGTTTATGGGTGATAATTCGATCAAGCTTGACGGCAGAATAATATCATTCTAAACTGACGTCAGAACAATATCAGCCATATACTGAGGTCAGGCCAAGCTAAAGTTAGAACAATGTCAATCTTAGTTTAACGTAAAACCAGATTGAAGTTAGAACAATACCTTTCTTATTGTAACGTCAGAATACACTCTTACAATGACGTCCAAACAATGTCATTTTAAGATTGGTATCATTTAATTGACATTAATCAGCCTGAGGTTAGAGGAATGTCGATCTTAAATTGACATAAAATAAAATTGACACAAGAACAATGATTTTTATTGTGATGTCATACCTACATGTATGTCATTCTTGGGTTGACGTCAGAAAGTGGCATCATTTGATTGACGTATGACCAATTTGACGTCAGACAATGTTATTAGACTGACATCAGAACAATTCTGAAGGTGAACAGATAACCTGAAGCATAAGGAATGAATTAAACCAGTATTCCATTAAACAACGAGGCTATCATGTTTCTTATTAAACTACCAACACGTGCAGTTTACGATATGAGTGTAATAGTGAAGATACATTTGTAAACATTTGGCATTTCTCCCATATCCGTAGGGAAAGGCCACCAAACCGCGGAAACGTCCTACAAATATGTTCATAACCAGTTTTAGGTTACAACAGTGATGAGTCGGTATCATTAGGATTTCTGATACTAGCTGTTTGGAAAGTTCATTCGTGTCTGATGGGGCTAGTAGTGACAACCACATCCAATAAGCTCTTACTATTTCACGCAAAGGGCGTATCCAACATGTCTAAAATTGGTCATATCAAACCCTGGTTTTGGCATGCTAGTGTCGCTGTTCTCTGTAGGTTTGGCTGGAGTCCGAGGGACAATTTCAGTGTCACCTCACCAGCTCCACTTCATTGCTATAGGATTATTAACGCCGTTAGCGTGACTGGAATTCAAGCTAATGGCCTTTGTATTTCAAATGTTTCAAATGGACGAAGACATTATTTGAAAATCGAACAGACGAGTTGTTTTCAGAAATAATGGAACAAATAACGGGCAAAGACAAATAGTAAAAAAGCCCGTATAACTTACTATGCTTCGTATAGCCGGTGGATTTTGGCAGTAAAACACTTGTCTTAAGAAGGTTAATATTTGCCCTATAGTGTAGCCATTCTAAACTCTGACAATCCTCTTATGACTAAGAGTACAGACGTCGATAGGGACATGTAGTGTGCACTTTATGGGACCTGTCAGACTTATGATATTTACTTTATATCCCTAATCGAACATTTTCTTAATCCAATATTTAACATATTAATTCAAACCCAAATATCAGCACTTAAGACCGATTAACCATATCATTCATAGTAGTGCACACGTTTAGTGATCTGGGTCACAAATATAGAAGTTGGTCACGTAATCTCAAATTATGACTACATGATAAATCGTACATATTCTACCCCTGAAATCAATGAAGAACCAGTTCTGACAGGAGACACGGTAGTATAAGGTCGTCCCTGTTAGATGCTCGCTAGCTAATACAACAGAGCTGTGTGGCTTATTGGAGAGGTCAGACTGTTCTACTGTCTACACTTAAAACTGTCCCGTTAGATTTAGAAAGTTTGCACCTGGTGGTAAAACTTGTGCTTTAACGGTAATGCTTATTTTGTTTTACCTTTAACTAGTCACCCACCAAGGTTTTACGAACAACCCTATCTTTCCTCCCAACCTATTTACTATTTGTGGATGAACACGAGCAATGTTTGTAATGCAAATTGTTTTAAATGATCACGATATCTCTTCAGCCTTGCACCAATGCAGGAGAGGGTGTCCGGGGGGTCCCTCATTAGCATAGCCACGTTGTTTTAACCACCTACACAGACAGGATGTTCACTATACAAGTTGGCTCACAGTCGTCGAGGAGGCAATCCAATATATTCAAATATTCATGATTATGTCGTTCATAATGATATATAATGGATCCAGAGATATATTTTTTCTGGTAATATAATCTAACCATGCAAGTTAGTTTCTGTCCAAGTCTGAATCAGTTCCAGTGTTATCTGTTTAGTAGGGCGTGTAGATGTCACGCAGATGTTTATAATTTTTATGTCATTGAAAAAAAGATGTATCCTACTTGATCCCAGTTTTTGTATTTAACTATCATCGATCACGTACCTGTGTTTGTACGCGTATTGGGTGTTTTTGTCGTTGATTTACTTTTTCATACGATATAGACAATTTTATCTTTCGATCAACTAAAATTGTGAGCACTATAACTTCATTCCTAAACTATTTTAAGCTTTTAATCTAAAATTTAATACAAAATCTCGTTTGCGTGTTTTTACTCTACCCGGTACTATTTTTAGCATTGAGCTGCAGCCCCCCAATAAATACAAGTCACCATATGACACTAACATCAGAACATAGTCAGCAGTAGCATGTAGGTAAAGTATGATAGGCATTAAATGGCACAATCCTGGGACACCCCGCAAGTTTTTCCAACCTCCAGTCGAGGTAGAACCAACAAGGCAGACTGGGAGAGGCATTAGATTATAGGCTACGCTCAACCCTAAACATCTCATTCATGTTGGCGCAAAAAAATCTCTACAGCGCTGTGAAGGTCTACTTATCTGGAGTTGTTATCTCACATCACATTACATCAAAAGTGCAACCTCTTCAGATACGTATTCTGAAGATGATGCAGATACTGCATCGCCATACATTTACGTGTTGTGACTTAACGCTTAGTAAGGGTCTTCATTCCTACCCCAACCCCCAACATAAATATTGTTATCCAACAAACACGCTCGTTTATACAAATTCGGTATAAAAAAAAAAAATCTGTATCTAATCCAGCATCAGTTACAAATCGCTGACCACCACAGTTTGTCGTAACACAGTATCCGTTATCATTAGCTCACCACCCTCTCTTTCCAAACCAGTGACAGCTATAAGTCGATCGCGTCTTTTACATTCCTAGTTATTGTTATCCATTTTACTGGTCCACTGGCGGTAAGACGTTGCTACTATACCCCACTGCCTGATACACTGGCGGTAAGACGTTGCTACTATACTCCACTGCCTGGTCCACTGGCTGTAAGACGTTGCTCCTATACCCCACTGCCTGGTTCACTGGCTGTAAGACGTTGCTGCTATACCCCACTGCCTGGTACACTGGCTGTAAGACGTTGTTACTATACTCCACTGCCTGGTCCACTGGCGGTAAGACGTTGCTTCTATACCCCACTGCCTGGTCCACTGGCGGTAAGACGTTGCTGCTATCCCCCACTGCCTGGTACACTGGCTGTAAGACGTTGCTCCTTTTCCCCACTGCCTGGTACACTGGCTGTAAGACGTTGTTACTATACCCCACTGCCTGGTCCACTGGCGGTAAGACGTTGCTTCTATACCCCACTGCCTGGTCCACTGGCGGTAAGACGTTGCTGCTATCCCCCACTGCCTGGTACACTGGCTGTAAGACGTTGCTCCTTTTCCCCACTGCCTGGTACACTGGCTGTAAGACGTTGTTACTATACCCCACTGCCTGGTCCACTGGCGGTAAGACGTTGCTTCTATACCCCACTGCCTGGTCCACTGGCGGTAAGACGTTGCTTCTATACCCCACTGCCTGGTCCACTGGCGGTAAGACGTTGCTTCTATACCCCACTGCCTGGTCCACTGGCGGTAAGACGTTGCTTCTATACCCCACTGCCTGGTCCACTGGCGGTAAGACGTTGCTAATATACCCCACTGCCTGGTTCACTGGCTGTAAGACGTTGCTGCTATACCCCACTGCCTGGTACACTGGCTGTAAGACGTTGTTACTATACCCCACTGCCTGGTCCACTGGCGGTAAGACGTTGCTAATATACCCCACTGCCTTGTCCACTGGCTGTAAGACGTTGCTACTATACCCCTGTGCCTGGTCCACTGGCGGTAAGACGTTGCTACTATACTCCACTGCCTGGTACACTGGATGTAAGACGTTGCTACTATACTCCACTGCCTGGTACACTGGCTGTAAGACGTTGCTACTATCCCCCACTGCCTGGTACACTGGCTGTAAGACGTTGCTCCTTTTCCCCACTGCCTGGTACACTGGCTGTAAGACGTTGCTACTTTACCCCACTGCCTGGTACACTGGCTGTAAGACGTTGTTACTATACCCCACTGCCTGGTCCACTGGCGGTAAGACGTTGCTACTTTCCCCCCCTGCCTGGTCCACTGGCTGTAAGACGTTGCTACTTTACCCCACTGCCTGGTCCACTGGCTGTAAGACGTTGCTACTTTACCCCACTGCCTGGTACACTGGCTGTAAGACGTTGCTACTTAACCCCACTGCCTGGTACACTGGCTGTAAGACGTTGCTACTTTACCCCACTGCCTGGTCCACTGGCTGTAAGACGTTGCTACTATACCCCTGTGCCTGGTCCACTGGCGGTAAGACGTTGCTACTATACCCTAACTGCCTGGTCCACTGGCGGTAAGACGTTGTTTCTATACCCCACTGCCTGGTCCACTGGCGGTAAGACGTTGCTACTTTACTCCAATGCTCTATCTTTATGAAGTGTCTGATTGATACTCATATCTCTACAACTGATATCGCGCCAGATTCAGTTTCTATATAAGAAATGCACGCACGTCCAGGCCACACAATATCCTAGCGCGCCGAGATAACGGCCGAGGGCTAACGTAAAATGCACTCGCGGCTCATATATCCAACCAAAAAAAACTGTTTCCACTCTTGCCTACTAAAAGCTGTCTACGTTTATGTTTTCTCAAAAAAAAAAACGAAACAAAACCTAAGGTGATTTGTCGGAATCGACATTTATTGACGGACTGGTACACTTAACCGGAAGTCTTTTCTATTTGTAACAACCGATCAACGCATCACAGGTGAACTCACTGACGTGACTTTTTACGTAAAAAGGTGTTTTACGTATTGAAAGTAAACAAATTACATGATATTTTAATTTGCGGAATAAAATTGAAATATTAACGTGACTGAGTCAAACAGTTACAATTACCTTATAATTGGTTACCCGAGGACAGGTTGTCAGTGGTTGGTCAAAGCAGTAAACATTTTGCAACAATGTTTCTGTACACGACAGATGTGCACCAACTACAACTGTACATGTATGTAGTAGACCTACTGAGGTAACCTAACGGAAGCGGGGATTTTTAGATCGGGGAACGAGGCCAACCTACGCCTATAAAATTATATAGACATGTTATTGAATGTGAATGGAGATGTCAGTGAACATTGGTACTTGTATCAAATATCAACGGCCTTGGCCGAAATTTATTATATAAGGGCCAGTATATTTGCCTTCAAATCCTTTTCATGAAAGAGACATTTAAATCTTACCTTACACTTACAGGGTTATACTCTAATCTACAAACTGGGATCCAGTCATGAAGAAGTGCTGTATTGGCAATACCGGGGTAAGTCGGCCATGCCGGTGTACAAACATACATAGGTTTTCGGAGCCGTTCATTGATAGATCAGTGTCCCTCTACAAACAAATGTCTGAAGGTTTTCAGTCGAGGACAATTATTGATTGATAGATTGTATACCGACTTCCGTTCACGATTACCCCTTTATAGGTAATGTATGTCGAACGTTCTCGGGTAGACCTGGCAGGAAGAAATTGTATGTAAGCGAACTTTGACTGTAAAGGGGGTCGTCCAATTTGTTACATGCATGAATGAAAATAAAACAAGATATATATTTGATAATTCAACATAATTCTCATTTACAATATTGCAACAAAATTCCAAAACCTTTTTCTTAAATAGTACTGTAGTTATGTATACAATACAATATTGATTCGAGGGCGACAGGTCAAAACACACGTCCAAGGTGACGGATAAGAGCAACAAGCACAAAGTGTCAGACTGAGGCCACAAGCAAAGAATAGCGAGTATAAACCACACGTATGTGGCAGATTATTCAAACAACAATACCGGGCGGCAGATTAAAGCCACAGGTAAATGTACAGGGCGGCAGATTAGAGCAACAAGTAAATGTACAGGGCGGCAGATTACAGCCACAGGTACAGGTCGACAGATTAAAGCCACTGGTAAATGTACAGGGCGGCAGATTAGAGCAACAAGTAAATGTACAGGGCGGGAGATGAAAGCCACAAGTAAATGTACAGGGCGACAGATTAAAGCCACAAGTAAATCTACAGGGCGGCAGATTAAAGCCACATCTACAGGTCGGCAGATTAAAGCCACAAGTACAGGTCGACAGATTAAAGCCACAACTAAATGTACAGGTCGACAGATTAAAGCCACAGGGAAATGTACAGGGCGGCAGATTAAAGCCAAAAGCAAAAGTACCGGGCGGCAGATTAAAGCCACAGGTATAGGTCGACAGATTAAAGCCACAAGTAATTGTACAGGGCGGCCGATTAAAGCCACATGTAGATGTACAGGGCGGCAGATAAGAGCTACAAGTAAATGTACAGGTCGACAGATTAAAGCCACTGGTAAATGTACAGGGCGGCAGATTAAAACCACAAGCAAATGTACAGGTTGGCAGATTAAAGCCAAAAGCTAATTACAGGGCGGCATATTAAAGCCACAAGGGAATGTACATGGCGGCATATTAAAGCTGCAAGTAAAAAAATGTACAGGGCGGCAGACTAGAGCCACAAGTAAATGTACAGGGCGGCCGATTAAAGCCACATGTAGATGTACAGGGCGGCAGATAAGAGCTACAAGTAAATGTACAGGTCGACAGATTAAAGCCACAAGTAAATGTACAGGGCGGCAGATTAAAGCCACAAGCAAATGTACAGGTTGGCAGATTAAAGCCAAAAGTTAATTACAGGGCGGCATATTAAAGCCACAAGTGAATGTACATGGCGGCATATTAAAGCTACAAGTAAAAAAATGTACAGGGCGGCAGATTAGAGCCACAAGTAAATGTACAGGGCGGCAGATTAAAGCCACAAGTAAATAACTGTACAGGGCGGCATATTAAAGCTACAATAAAATAAATGTGCAGGGTAGCTGAGACCGTATATATCTGGTTCACATGTGCGTTGTGTGACTGACAAAACCCCTTGGCGTTCGGTAAGATTTGACTGAAATGTCAACTGTATTTCTTTCTGCATGAAGCAAACATTGAAATGGATTTAGACAACGGCTTTGTTATCGGAACAGCCTTTTATATCGAAATAATGATGTTTTTCTTATTTAACTTAATCAAATATTGAACCATAACATTCGACTAACAATATTTACATATGGGTTTTGAATGGCCGGTTACAATGCTGACCGACTTCTCACGACTGTCAATAGAAATCGATTTTTATCTGATATTGCCACTTTAGAAAAGAAGCCAGATCAGATAGGATGAGGAAAGAAGGGGTTCTGAATCTCTGGTCCTCACAACAGTTCGGAATATCTCTATACATGTACATCTTTTCAGGGGAAGTAACCTGGTCCCCACTGCAGTTCGGAATATCTCTACAAATATCCATCTTTCAGAGGAAGTTACCAGTGTCTGTACAGGTTAACGAAGGACCCCCACTTATCACGATGACATAATTCTGACTAATTTACGACACCAAACATTTTATCTGATCAACAAAACAAAGCATAAACAATGATTTGTTAAACTCCAGCGCGGCCAATCCCCAACCCAGCACCTTGACGCCATTCAATAGAAAACTAATGTCATTTATCAGATTGAAATAAAATAATTATTAAATATATATTGTTATTGTGTGAAGCGGTACCAGCCGATTTGCAATGATTCGGTACCTACAGAAACTGACCCCGGTGTTTAGGGTTGTATAGAGTTACAAGTGTTTAGGTGAACATAGATCTTTATCAAATGAAATGTGTCAATCATGAATAAATGGCAAGAGAACAATACAGTTGTACTCAAAATAAAAAGATAAAAACAAAAGAAGAAAACAATAAGCCAGAATATTTTCAGAAATTTGGTGATTTTTTTTTATATGTTTTCGTGTGACAGTGAATGTTATTTGTATGATCTTCGTGTGAATTTATTTGTGTATATCTGAGCACAGTTTCTCTATTTACCTCTTAACTCCAATTATGTCTTTATCAAAGTAGAAAATTAAAGAAAATATTCTTAAATTCGGAAATGCTATCCTATGGGAAAATTTAAATAAATAGTCCTGTTTTCGTGCAATTATTATTTGTATTTTACGATCGCAAAAACGTTTTAATATCATGTTACATGTACAAGAACACACTTTTGTGTATTTGTACTAAAACATGTGTAAGTTTGTAAGCTCTAGGGCGAACGTTAGAGAAAAATATCTCGTACACCAGACTGAAGCCAAAAGATTATGAAAGTAAGATATTCTCTTTTCAATACATTCACACCTGAGAAAAGTTATATTACATTTGCTAATCATATCCGTCACAAAACTCACGAACGTCAAAGTCACATTACACTTCAATAACGCGTTATAGGTACATGTTGTCAGACGTTTGCGTGACGTTGATACGAGATACAACTCCGTTTGGAGTAATTAGATGACAGCAGTCTTGTTAAGGATATCAATACAGAGAATTATATGCGATTATATGGTCCCTACTCCTCACCTTCTTTTCACCCTTAGAAGCACTACTTTAACTCCCTTAACCCCTCAACTTAACATTTTCGGGGTCAGCCTCAGATTCTCGGATAACAGAACACGACACGAAATAAGATTTCCCGTATTGAATTATGTATAGGAGATGCAAAGGCGAGGTACAGAATTCCGCGTGCGTAAGTTTTCTGTTTATGAAACAGGTGTTTTACTGAAACGCAGGACGGAAAACGGAACGACATACAATACGGACCGGAATATGGGACAATACATTTTGTATTATGAATAAGCATAATTCCCTTAAAAATTTAAGGTAATCAATGAAAATAGATTTTAATTAGCACCCACTAATACTTTCCTTCAGAATGGACCGTAAAAAGGTATGCTATAGTTAGTTTCATACTTGCCTGTATTTTATTTACAAATGTAAATACGGAAAAAAACAGGATTTATCGGAGTGGAATGTGATTCTATTACGCCTGCAAAAATGTAAAGACATGATTTTTGTTTGCATTGGCAAAACAGTTCAGTTTTCCGTTCCGCGTTTCATTAACACCTCTACGACGCTACACCCAAAAATTGGGAGTATTGAAATAATGAAGCAATGCCATTGATTAACTTCGAAATGCTTTCGGCTTTACGTCCTAACTACGAACAGCTGATGTTACAGAAAGACAGTTGAGGACAGTGTCCATGGATGGTGCATCCAACCAAGGGCCACGTTCACGTGTATCTGATTGACTACTATAGTCACGTCACAGCGTCCACGTGTATCTGATTAACTACTAAAGTCACGTCACAACGTTCACGTGTATCTGATTGACTACTATAGTCACGTCACAGCGTCCACGTGTATCTGATTGACTACTATAGTCACGTCACAGCGTTCATGTGTATCTGATTGACTACTATAGTCACGTCAGAGCGTTCACGTGTATCTGATTGACTACTATAGTCACGTCACAGCGTCCACGTGTATCTACCCTGATATCCGGATTTACTGCAGTGTGTAAGTGTGGCAGCCGGTTATCTACCCTTGTATCCAGATTTACTGCAGTGTGTAAGTGAGGGAGTCGTCTGTGTAACCTCGTTTCCGGATCATACCCTTAACCAATCATTTAAGTTTTTTGTTTCATTCATCAGTAAAATCCCTAAAAAAGATAACCTCAACCATTTTGATTGATTGCATAATGTTTTACTTTAATTAGATTTATTTTATCTCAGTAGTACAAGACTTCCCACCTCTCCCCGCCAGATAAACACCGGTATCACTCGGGTTAAAGTGTTTCGGATTCACTTTAGTCTGTTTACCACTTTTCACTCGGATTGTTTATTAGTCGCTACCAGGCGTTTCCGCTTCATACTTGTTAATCGTGAATTGGTCTTTGATTGAATAATTTAATTAGGATTCCAGTTTACATATTTACGTACACGCTATATCTGTCACTGGGGTGGGGAGATATCAGACTAAAGTGACGCTAAATGCGTACCAGTTACACCTGAATTATCTCCCTAAACGTTTGCCACATGAATATCAATTTCACCAAGAAGAAAAAAACTCTTAAGTGTGTGCGGTTCCACTTGAAAGACGTTCCGGAACTCGAATGAAGGGGCAATGGGCGATACAACTAGTCTTACTGATGGTACATGTATTATAGATATATAATCTAGTACTGACATTAATTGTCGGCTAATTGTCATTTGATTAATGTTACTTTAATTATTACATTCAATATACTCATGAACTTTGAAGCTCCTCGGTGACGTCACAGGAACCCGAGGTATATTTACAATAAACAGTGTATTACATGTATATATCATTACCTGTTAATTAATTCTACGACAGGTGTAGTGCAGTATAAGCATCAACCTGCTTTAGTCTACATTTGAACGTATCTCCATTTCATGGGACTATACACACTATACATTAGTGATTGAATACCTGATAGGTAATCAATAACTAATTCAATCATTGTTGACGTGATGTGACACCGATATAATACACAATCTGATACTGTACAACTTGACCCTGTAGTAAGTTGTGATAAGTGTTTGATACTGTACAGCTTGTCCCTGTAGTAAAGCGTTGTGATAAGTGTATGCACGATTTTCCTGTCACATTCATGACACACAACACTATGTAAATGTGTGGTTACTGCACCTCATCAGCACCTGTGTTTTTTGCGGTTATGACCCCTGTCTGTACCTCACACCACAAACTAAGTTTACAATGATGTTTTGTGCGGTCAGACCCAGCCCCATCTCCTCCGCAACTTTCTTAAATCTTAACGGTGAAGTGAGAGAATTCATGAAAGCTATAGCATTGTTTCCATCCTTCTGAGATTGTGTCTGTATATCAAAGTTATGATTAATTATTGAATAAAATACTGTTAAAAAACAGTGACGTTTTGTGAGGTTACGACCCCTGCCACATCACAACCATCATCTAAAATCTGAAAAAGTATAATCCGAACAATGTGTAGCCTTTAGACCGCTGCGCCGCACATACATCAGACAATCTCTGTCAACCCATATACAAGATTAGGCGTTTGAAGGACATACTTGACCCAATAGTAACCCTAAATCCCTACTTCATCCCTTTGAACGGTAGCGAGTGTTTGACCCTGTGTGACCTCGTGCTGGGCGAGTAGAGGGAGGGTGCTTTACCTTCCGTCGGTCTCCTCTAGCCATCACGCTGTTAAACTTAGATCATGTACAGGTAGGTGTATAACGTTTTTAGAATGCGATTCAATGAAGATTTATGTCTAACAGCACGTCATTGTGGTGAAACATGTGATACATATATCGGGTGTTTGTGTATTAATACGACAGCTGATTAGGAAAAAAAGTAATACAATTATTTAGCTTATTTAGAGTATCACTAATACCTTATATTGTATTGCAGGTCTTACCAACAAAATATCCCCTGACTCAATCAACGGATCAGTAATAGAACTACAGTGTAAGAGTATACACATGTATATATAGGTGATTTGTCGAAATATATCGGCCTGATGATAGGGTCAAAGGATACTCGGGCCTGGTTTTCCATCAGTATAATAAACTTATCCCGCTACTTTACAATACGATGGGACATTTTGTGTTACCTGTTAATCACGTAATGGGGAGTCCATACATTAGTACCCCGACCCCCGCAGTTTCCGCCACACAATACCGTGTTATACCTGTACTGGTTGTTGCTCTCTAATACTATAATTGTGTTTAGTGTCTCCAAACGTGATTGAGACATTATTTGTCAGCACATCTTACCGTCAACCCGACCCTCGGGGCACGGAGCACTGGGAGAGAGCAGGGAGACCGTGGGGTACATTGTACGTGAAGTACATGTGGTTTACCCTCGGGGCACGAAACACTGGGAGACTTTTGTACCGTAGAGTTAGTGAGGTCTTGGCGGGAGGTGTAAACAACAAACACCAGAAAATGAAAGTCGAGATGACTTTCTCTCCCACGTCGTGATTTGAATTTCACATCTCCGCGTGCATACACTTATACCTAATCGCATTCGAACTGCGTATACATCGTGTCGGTAAATGTTCGCTTGTTTGTTTGTGTTTTTACTTTTTGATATGTGATGATTAATACATATATATCAAATGATTAGTTGTCGTCTGAGTGATCTAAATTGATTAATGACGTAACCCCATTGCATTTCTGTCACCAGCTCGACTTCGAATAATGAACATCGATATTTCTTCATCTCGCCGCCCTATTAATACTAAACATAAATTGAGTCATTCTCGTTAATTCGGATTTTAGACGCTATATCGGGAACCTTATACGAACATATCTCGTTACTCCGGAAACTTAAACAATACTGCATCACCAGGTCTCATCAGTCCGTACCTAAGCTACCGTCTGGACACTTAGTATTGGTTAGCAACAGTGATCCCAGAGATTTGTTTAAATGTTTTAGATTAAAATAATTTCTAGGACATTTGTAACGTTTTACAACCTATACACCTCAGCGCTGTACATTAATGATAAATACAACATATATAGAGCGAGGCGAAGTTTTTATAATTAAGCAGAAACTGATATCAGTTTGATTTTGGTTTTTTGTACACGTTGGATTAGAGTTTATCAGGATGTAACCCTGCGCTTTCTGTAAGGCTTGCGTCCCTGAGAAGCATTGGGGTGGGGTGTCTGAGAGCTTGAAGCTCTCGGGGAAATATTTTCAAACCACCAGATATGCTGAAGGACTTGGAGAGCAATGTTTACTGAACGCTGACGTCGGTCACACAGCATTAATGTCTATCTCGTTGTTGGTATTGGGCGTTTATAGTCACAGAAGATCTGCTGACCACCAGTCGGCCGGACACCTTTAATTTACATAAACATGGCCGATGATAAGGAAGCTTAATTTACCCTGACCATTATGACGAGTTGTAGACCGACTGCTGTAAGTGGAGATAATCGCGCTGAGAGCGATAAGATCTGACATGACAATCTGGCACTAGACGCGAGGAGCCGGTACAATAGCTGCTCGCCGCTGACTGGGGACAGAAAATGTAGAGACATATCGAACGAGTAGAGATGTACCATCCCCAGAAAAACCAAGGACACAAAGTCAAACGGGAATATCCGAATCTAATTTAGCTTGGTCGTACCCCGAGTCCTTTTTGTTACTCATCCTTATAGGAAACGTAAACCTAGTCGGCAGTAACATCCGGGTCCTCGGGCAAATTACAGCAATTATGCAGTCAAGACATCTATAAATAATATTGGTTGCAACCATGCGTATAACCGCCCCCCTCTTTTTTTGTTTTGTTTTTACTTAAACGACTGTTTGCCTCAAACATTATTTCTCAGAAATCTAAATTCACAAACTGGAGGACGCTGAGTAATACCACAGCTCGTTAGTGGACATGAAGTGTTAACACTCAAACGCTAAGATACTCGATCTACCATCTGAACAAATAAAACTCTGAAGCATCAGAAAGCCTTGAATTATATCAAAACCCGATTTACGACTTATACTGTAACATTAAAAGTGAGATTCCAGAGCCCATAGGGCACGTACATTGGACCATCACGGTTGTCGGACAAACCCCATAAACTAAACACTATACGTTCGTACCTCCTTTTACGACGCAGTAATTGACATAGAAAGTTGAGCGTACCTAACATACACAGCGTTCCGAATTCTCGCGTAAAGGTACTCTCATTTCCATGGCAAGTCCGCGTCCAACATCCAATAAAATGTTTAGAGCTTTCTTCTTATTGTAATGTACGGAGCATCACGCAACATTTGACAAAGTCAGGCCATTAAGTAGGTTGTCCCGCCGATAGACTAGAATGGGTAGAACAAGCTGTTCTTACTACATCGTAAATACCAGCATCAAACCGTTAAACTTGTTTGTAAATTTATTACAAACCGAGATCACAAACAGCTGAACTGGTTTTCTGTACTACATTTACTAACAGAAATTATATAGTTTTCTTTTCTTGTGTTACGTTAATATATTTCTTAACAGAAATCAAAAACATGTAGTTTTACTTTTCTTGAAATGTAAAATATATAAATTTACAAACCGAGTTCAAATCGTTTAACTTGTATTGTTTTTAGGGCCAATAGAAAAGTCAAAGTGTTGGGTTGACGTGTAATTGGACACAGTGACACCTAAGGGGACACGTACACGATTTCCTGCAATATCTATGTAACTGTAAATGAATTAGATACAAAAAATAACGCGCTCGGTTTTGTTTCATCAGCACAACTCGTGTGACTCTACAAAGCTCGGGAGGTTTCTACCTTGACATTTGTATCTGTTCGTCAGTGCGGCGTGTAAGAGTTGGGGAAACAGCCTTCAGATATTCTGTCAAGGGTTTTTTCTATGTCAAGGTTTTTTCATTTGTAATAACTGTCAGGTGTCTGGAGTCTCGATTTTATACATTTATCTGTGACAACCAAACTAACGCGAATTCTGTCATTAACTTTGTATAACTATTTGCAGCGGGCCAAGTAATATTTCTAAGCACCTGGTTCAAACGTTACTTCTAGTGACCTCGGTATTACACGCTGTCGTAGACTTACATGTACTTGACTACTATTAACTATAATGTATGAAAGGATTTGCGTAATGACAGTTATAAGGGGCCCGCGCTAATTATCACAAAGATCAGTATGATGTCACTGATGTGAATTATCTTCAGACTAACACACTAAGAAGAAAACCGTACGATGACTTGACAGCCAGCAAACAAGTGGAATCCTCCGTCGCCATATACGGGCGTGCGATATTAAACTCTACCGTCAACCAGAGCCAACAGTGAACAAACAACTCGGAGTAGTAATTAAATTTATCGAAATTCATTAAAAGTTAAATGCTCTTATGTGAAGTGACGTTACATAACTGGGCCTTGTTCTATGATATATAAGTGTCCGAACGCTGTAGTGATGGAGGAATCGCCGACGGTCTAAATTTAAACTTAACAAATCTACACCGATAACCCTCACGGGCTATCTCTACTAGGGTATTCACTCGTCAATTCTGTAACACACCTCTGTTTCAACTTTTCATTCACATAGTCCAATATTTACTTATGTAGCCTACGACGTTCCAAGGATCATTCATGTAACGGGAACAGATATGATTGAAAGGTTTAATCCGTAGAAGCGGCCTTCGATAGCGACATCAGTCTCAATACCATAGGGAAAACTATTTGATTACGCGGTAAATCTTTTAATTAACATAGAACTGACGACAATCTGCTGTATGCCAATTCCGCAAGTGACTTATTGGCATATTGCGACAAAGCGTCCATCGACTGTAATTAATCCACGTCCACAATCGCGGGATCTGTATTTCGGATAATTCGTGCAGGTCTAGCAGATGTGCCTCAGTATTTTCTCGCGTTTGTGTAAAATGTAATATCTGTTTTAATTAATGGCTCAACAAATCAATTGGTAATTTCTGAAGGCTCGCCTCCATTTAATTACAACATATATTTTAATATGTCACTTTGACTTTAATCATAAGCCCAGTGTCAAAGTGCGATACTGTGTCCAAACAATTAGATTGCTGATAATGAAACTAAATCCTTACCGTGGGGAATAGGTTTAGGGAGCCGCCTTAACCCCTGGCACACCATGCTCCGGCCCAAAGGGTTGGGCTCGTCCCCGAGAGTGCGTCCATCGAGACGTGCCGAACTCCAGTCTTCAATAACTCCCCGGGTCCCGCGGCTGTTGAGTGCCATACAGCGACATTGGGTGGGGCAAGTCCCCCAAATACTGGCTAGTCCAGACCTCCGGGGATACGTGTTATATCCATCCACGAAAAGAACGCACAACACGGACGCCAACATGCAAATTGCAACACATTTTTCCAAAGTCGGCATGTTAATCATATTTAATATTCTACTTCACACCAATAATGTAATTTCTCATTAAACAGTTAACGTTATATTAAAGTGTTTTTTGGCTTCTTAACCTTTTCCACACTATATATATATATTACACTTTCTGCATCAGTGTTATCTAAAGCTAAGCCTCTGTATCAGGCATTATAAAGCACGTGTAGGGTGACAGATGTAAATACTCCTCTTCCAATCACCAGTAATAAGCGGAAGCCAGAAGACTAAAACAGAGAACAATGACACATCCTTTCTATAATGCTGATGTTAGCTAGTAGGGTAAAAAAAAAACTGTCTCACACCAGATGTTCCACCATCAAGTATTAACTGTACAGCGTATATATATATACTGCGTGCTCGTCCCGCGGATAGCTATACTATACTGGGTTACATAGTAAGTACGCTACATACAGCGATCAACCCCGTGCTGTACGTACCGCCTTCCGCTCCGCACCGTAACGAATACGACTGCCCCTTTTTCACAGTAAAACCATCAACGCGAGTCCGTGTTATGAAAGGAGCTTGTTGTCAATCATAGTCTAGTGCACGCTTGAATGATTTCACAACTGTTATAATCACGGATTTCCTTCGCAAGATTTACTGTTTTATATTTCACATACACCTATTCTTATTATGTACACACACACGGTCGGGTATCTCCTTAATCAAAAAAAGGAAAATGTTTATTATAACTGTCCTTTTGGTATCCGATGTCCATTCACATTAAACTTTCATGTGCGGTTAATACGAGTTCCAGGGACAATACTTACGAAATAGAACATTATACCTGGCGTATATGAGAAAAGGGGATTTGTTGAAGTAAAGATTAGAGACGGGAAACAAGGTGTATGTAGCTTGGGTATTTACATTCTACCTGTACTGTATTTATGAATGGCTAACACCTTCAATACACTACATCTATAGCGGTACACTCGGGAGCAGCGGCTTACTCCTCCATTCACTATCAGTAAAAAGGCCCTGACAATGCCGCTACGATCTATAGGCTCCCAGATTTATATAAAAAAAAAAGTTGAATGAACATATCCTGGTGAAGCTCAGATGACACTACCTATATATACAGTGTAATCGGGCCATTGTGCACGAGAAAACAAGTGACCTTGTTGGCCCGGACAGACTTGTTAGCTTTTCCACGCGATATCAAACTCTTACTTAAATATACCTTTCCCACATAGATTTTAATTTAGTCTTATCGAACGCCGTATACTTAGAACTAAGAAAAGCACGTTATTTTAACGATTACTTCACAAGTCTTTTTTCGCAGTTTATGAAGATTAGAGTTTCCGTACAGACGAGAGATAGGTCGGTACACTGACTGGGTGGGTTGGTTTGAGGACTTGGATTGAGTGGGTAAACACCCCCAGAGACCCCTGAGAACTAGTTCGTTGTAATATATTTTACCCATTCATTTCTTGCTGTATGTAAAATGTAAATAAATACACGGTTTTGTTACAAGTCTGAACCAACCCACGTATAAATTTGCAGCTAGACACTCCTTAAAAAATCTTATTGAATTTCTAAAATGAAAATTGACATTCTAGTAATAAAATTTAAGTTGCAATCATACATTAAAGTTTTCAAATTTTGTCAAGGAGAGAGGACCGTAGAAAAAAGGAAACGACCACAACATAAAGATAAATGTGTGGGAGACATCACGTTTATATCAGGCTCAATTATCATATTGTCAAACGTAGCATCGTTCAAAATACACCTTACACTATAGTCACAGATTAAACTTTAATACTCAAGTTAAAAACGAGGAGAACAAAGAATTAATCAAACAAAATAGGACATCAATTCAAAATAAAGGTCGTCTTCATCAACAATAGGAAACCAATAAAAAACAACATCATCTCGAAACAAAGACGAGTATCACTAACAAGAAGAGGCCAATCAAAAACACAAAGCATCAACCCAAAACAAAGGCTAAAGCTTAGGAGAATACCAAAGTTGCTGTACCGCATTAGGGAGAGGTTTAAGATTAACCAAAGCGTACCGGAGGAAGGTTGTAATACAGTGTTCGACAATGTGTGATGTGTGACCGATAATGCCGTGTTTTCAATGGTGTTTGTGTGTGTGTGTGTAATTTGTGTAACTAGAAAACATGTCATGCAAGAAACATGCAAGAGAACATGTCATGCACATAATTTGTGACTTTTAGCGTGAAAACACCTTAACGGACCAGAGATTGTCTCCATCAAACCGTCGTAAGATAATTTTTGAAAGTGGTTGAGGTGAAAATTTATAACGAAAATAAGAAACAATCGCCGTTAAAACATAACGCAGTCGGTGAGGTGACATTTCAGTGGGATAACACTATACTGTCTGTCACGTGACTTTTACGCGACATGACACTTTACATTGCGTCAGGTGACTTCTCAGAGATTTAATACTGCTTAGTGTGCCACATGACATTCCACTTTGATGTTACTACAGAATCAATGATTACCATTTTTGTGAGGCTTATCTTTGACGTTAAAGTCAGCCAAATATACATTTGTCTTCCCTTTCTCTTTACATATAAAGTACTAGCTAAATAACTGGAGTTAATAAAAACAATCTTACCAAAATGAACTCTTACCATAACACTATATTTATGGCAATCTTGTAAGGTACAACATAATCATCTTCATTGTCGAAATGTTGACACGATCATTTCTCACATAGATTTTTAATAAACAATGTGGACTGTCCGGAAGAGTCTCTTTCATCATATTTTACACTTGTGATAATGTCTCCCGTCAAATCCTAGAACGTCAGTCTCCAACAATAGAAAGTGAGTAAGGCGTTGACCATGGTAGACACTAAATTCTTAGTGGAAATCCGCCTGTGATGACAATCGTACCTTTTGCATCGACGTAGATATAAACCTCTCAAATAAGACAGTTAAGTATTGCTCAACATATCTATCCAGAAAGTCACGGCAATTACAACAGGCTAGAGTAGCTCGTCAGCCAGCGAAATAAACTACAAACTCTGATAGCAGGCTAGAGTAGCCCGTCAGCCAACGAAATAAACTACAAACTGTGATAGCAGGCTAGAGTAGCCGGTCAGCCAACGAAATAAACTACAAACTCTGATAGCAGAATAGAGCAGCCCGTCAGCCAACGAAATAAACTACAAACTCTGATAACCGGCTAATATGTTTCTACTGAGGAAAAGAAAGAGGTAATGATCTCAAAATAAACTACAAACTGAGATAACAGGCTAATATGTTTCTACTGAGGAAAAAAAAAGAGGCAATGATCTCAAAATAAACTACAAACTCTGATAACAGTCTAATATGTTTCTACTGAGGAAAAGAAAGAGGTAATGATCTCAAAATAAACTACAAACTCTGATAACAGGCTAAAGTAGCCCGTCAGCCAACGAAATAAACTACAACCTCTGATCGCAGGCTAGAGTAGCCCGTCAGCCAACGAAATAAACTACAAACTCTGATAACAGGCTAATATGTTTCTACTGAGGAAAAGAAAGAGGTAATGATCTCAAAATAAACTACAAACTGTGATAACAGGCTAATATGTTTCTAATGAGGAAAAAAAAGAGGCAATGATCTCAAAATAAACTACAAACTCTGATAAAAGGCTAATATGTTTCTACTGAAGAAAAGAAAGAGGCAACGATCCAAAAATAAACCACAAACTCTGATAACAGGCCAATATGTTTCTACTGAGGAAAGGAAAGAGGTAACGATCGCAAAATAAACTACAAACTCTGATAAAAGGCCAATATGTTTTCTACTGAAGAAAGGACAGAGGTAACGATCTCAAACTAAACTACAAGCTCTGATAACAGGCCGATATGTTTCTACTGTAGAAATGAAAGAGGTAACGATTTCAAAATAAACTACAATCTCTGATAACAGGCCAATATGATTCTACTGAGGAAAGGACAGAGGTAACGAGCACAAACTAAACTACAAACGCTGATAACAGGCCAATATGCTTCTACTGTAGAAAGGAAAGAGGTAACGATCGCAAAATAAACAACAAACTCTGATAACAGGCTAATATGTTTCTAATGAGGAAAGAAAAGAGGTAACGATCCCAAAATAAACTACAAACTCTGATAACAGGCCAATATGTTTCTACTGTAGAAAGGAAAGAGGTAACGATCTCAAACTAAACTACAAACTCTGATAACAGGCCAATATGTTTCTACTGAGGAAAGAAAAGAGGTAACGATGCCAAAATAAACTACAAACTCTGATAACAGGCCAATATGTTTTCTACTGTGGAAAGGAAAGAGGTAACGATCTGAAAATAAACTTCAAACTCTGATAACAGGCCAATATGTTTCTACTGAAGAAAGGACAGAGGTAACGATCTAAAACTAAACTACAAACTCTGATAACAGGCCAATATGTTTCTACTGTGGAAAGGAAACAGGTAGCGATCCCAAAATAAACTACAAACTCTGATAACAGGCCGATATGTTTTCTACTGAAGAAAGGACAGAGGTAACGATCTCAAAATAAACTACAAACTCTGATAACAGGCCAATATGTTTCTACTGAAGAAAGGAAAGAGGCAACGATCCCAAAATAAACTACAAACTCTGATAACAAGTCAATATGTTTATACTGTAGAAAGGAAAGAGGTAACGATCGCAAAATAAACTACAAACTATGATAACAGGCCAATATGTTTCTACTGAAGAAAGGAAAGAGGTAACGATCGCAAAATAAACTACAAACTCTGATAACAGGCCAATATGTTTATACTGAAGAAAGTAAAGAGGTTACGATCTCAAAATAAACTACAAACTCTGATAACAGGCCAATATGTTTCTACTGAGGGAAGGAAAGACGTAACGATCTCACAATAATGTCGTCACCTTCCTTTCAAGGTAGGTAATGATGCGACCAGTAACCCCATGCTGTAGGATACAAAAGTGAAGAACAGAAATCTTGTAGTTTTACTCTATTGACCTAACTTCCCGTGTTTCTCCAGATCACAACTGTCCCCGTTACAGGACGACCTAAGCCATTATACATTATAAATTGGCGAGTACAATAAAGGATACACTTCTATTAGTTTTACATCTTGTACAATATACCGTCCAGTTCCATGTTTATTGTGGTGATAGGTTATAAGTAGAGGGTATTTATTGGTTTCCGATTGAATAGCATATATATTTTACGACTCGTGAAAATATCGGTAAGTTCTGTCAAACCACAAAGTATCAAAAACATTTACTTTCAAATAACTTATAGTATTTCTAACAACCAATCAGCACCATACAAAAGAGATGGGTCACCTATACAAGGTCATCCCTTGTTGTACTCATCATTGTGGACAGAAAATCTGCAGCTTTCAATGAAGTGAATAGAAGTGCCATTCTGATTGGTCAATACCAAAAGAGATTTTCGCACACTGTGAAAGAATCACTTTTGATGTCTATGACAGTGTTGAAGATATCAAGCTGATATCTCAATAGTACAAATGTAATAAATAACTATTTGAGTAAAACAGGTCGTGAAACAGAATCTATATTCTAGGTGTCAAGGTTCGTCAGGCTCCTGTCAACAAAGTGCTCGGCGTCAGGAAAACAGGTCATCAATATTGTATTAGCCATGTCGACTATTTACTCACCACTTGACAAGGACCGGGGTGTATTGGAGTGAAATCAATTTAATGAACTCTACAACACCTGACCTACTTTATATCTAATGAATATATTACCACTCAATGTCTACATACAATAATCAGACAGAGGACAAAACAGCCTAACTGATCAGAAATTCTACCTCGTTCTCTCGAAATTCGGTTACAAATCTCTTTGTTGCTTCGGGTATAGATACTGATATTATTTGTTTTAAGGGAGTTTACGTCCTCAAAATTGCGAAGTCCTATTACGAAGTATTTTCATTCCCGTCCGCCAAACTTTATCCGACACGTTTCTAAAAAAACTACTGCTTGGATACCAATTAACCTTCACCTGTGTATTAGGGAACACCTGTAGTGAGGATGAAGGTGTCAGGGTGGACGTCTCCTATTGCTCGCAATTAAAAATCTAGTAGGCTTTATTATTATCATTAGTATCTGTCACCCTTCTAATTTGTAACACTCTTTCTGATTGGATTTCTTGGCAGGGTCTATATTTCTATAGACCCCGCTCTGCTGGGGTCTATAAAAGCACGTGCGAGGGGGAGATAACTCAAACAAAATGTTTGCCAATCATAGACAGGATGAAATACCCCACAAGCAATCTAAAACGACAGCAACTTCAACAAAAAGGCAATGAGGGACCGCTAGGGTGCTTATTACAAAGATAGTTGTGTATTGTGACTATTGTCCGAAATGTTGCCGAAAAGCCAAAAGGTGTCCGGTAGGGGCTATTTTGAGTGTAGCTGTCAAGTTTAACAGGTTGGCTAC
Organism: Mizuhopecten yessoensis; assembly: GCF_002113885.1. Lineage (NCBI taxonomy): Eukaryota > Metazoa > Mollusca > Bivalvia > Pectinida > Pectinidae > Mizuhopecten > Mizuhopecten yessoensis. The sequence continues at coordinate 11,423 of NW_018403546.1, read as the reverse complement.
AACGGCGCATATGGGTAATAATCCTGCATTTGGGTAACAGCTACCCATTTGAGTAACAATTTTATTACTGAGATGTTAAAGTGAAAAAACCCACACGAAGTTCTTTTAACACATGGAGCAAAAATTGGTGTAATTCTTTCAACATAATCCATATATGCGCGGTTGTGTCCAACCTGTTTAAGTCAAACTCACAAAATGACTTCAAAATTGGCAGAAAAACAGCTATAAAAGATTGTCAGAGTGACAAATTCGTTATCTCTGGGTTAGGAGGGGTCTACGGGCTCATGAACCTCGTTTGGTTTGTATAGACCCTGAGCCGAACCCAAAGATAACTAATATTGTCTCCACACTTTTTGTCTGTCGCTAATCTCGGAAACTACCGGTCGGATTTCAATAACACCTCACATGAGTATTGCTGGGCGATTCTCCCAGCCTCTGTACTAACCGAGTTAAGCACACGAACAACAGTATACTGGAAGTCATATGCTTGCTACGATACTAAAAAGGGTAAATTAAGACCATGTGTACAAAATTTGAATTGAACAAGAATCTGACCAAAACCATTCTACTGTGGCGAATCTATATCATTTATGGTCAAGTAATCATACAACCTAAAATAATTTCTGCGGTTAGTCCGAGGATATAAAAAGACAGAACAATATAACCGATAGATAAAGCATTTTTACAGAACGAACTGTAACACTAAAACAAGGAACGAATTCACGTGCCTTTCACTGTACAAACTATTGACCAGCAGGTAAGAACATATGATAGTACACAAAACATACTTACTATATATATAGTACACCTTTACACACTAGTTACTTTACATAACTGGCCAATTAGAACTCGGTATAGAATAGCGAGAACACACAACAGACTACGTACATGTTAATACAGTAGTGATTCCGGCCAATGTATAGACACAGAACCAGTACATGTTAATACAGTAGTGATTCTGGCCAATGTATAGACACAGAACCAGTACATGTTAATACACTAGTGATTCCGGCCAATGTATAGACACAGAACCAGTACAGGTTAATACAGTAGTGATTCCGACCAATGTATAGACACAGAACCAGTACATGTACCATTTGTTTCTCAGGTATTTGTCGTATTTCGTTTCTGTACATTTTCTCCTTTCTAAAGGAAGATACACCCAATACGTTACAAAGTCCACGTTTGCCTGTTACAATAATATACATACAAGTTAGTTAATGAATAATGAAAATAGAAATGATTGATCACCGTTTTGAGTGTTGACAAAATGATAATGCTTTGGTATTTAATGGAAGGTGTGTATTTATGTTCCCTGTGGGGCGCGGCTTTCCCTGTCAGCAGTTTAAAGCTGGGGCGGCTAGACTCTCTTTGATTGTAATATTTAATCCGTCTCCTTAAGACGTACTTTCTGTAATAAAAATCAATATGTAAACAATTTATTTTACTTTACTTTCACATCAGTAAATATGTCTCTTTTGTCATTCTTCAAAATACACACAATTAGTGAAATGGGAAAATAAAATTGTTAGATTATATTTATCTTTCCTACAAATAAATCGTATCTTTTGTCAATTTCAACAAATGAGACTAACACCATAAACCAATAAATTATATAGACATATTGGCAAATGAATCCGGATTGACCCTAGGTGGCGGGGTAAACGACCTCCCGAGGAATTACTGGTCAAGTCCGGATAATATACGTAGCAGATTGTTATTGTTACCAGACAGTGTAGTTAGGTACATAATGTACATGCAACCACATTTTTTTTTTCAAGAAATCTAATTCGGGACCCAGTTTTCTTTCAATTTGGTTTACATTATCGGTCCTTGAAATGAACATAAAATACACAAATTTAGCACAAATGTAAACTCATATCAAGATCAAAGATGTCGTATAATGTGTGTCAAGGAAATATGATATCTTTGTTATCTGATAAAATTTCAAAATATAAATGTGATATCTTGAAACGTCCTTAATTAAATACACGTACAATGTACGCGTACGCATGTTTTGTCAATTTTAGTTTGGCTAGCCTGCCTTAAGATTTTATTTGGGAAAGATTGCAAAAGCTTTTATAAACAATCCAGCTCTCTGATTGATATCCAGCTGTACAAACGTACGAACAGTGTTCAAATTATACCACATTTAAGTCTACTGTCGTCATGTTAGTACCTCGGCGTGGCAATAACTGACATGTTTGCTGTGTAAATTACAAATATAATATTTGTCCTGCTACTGTATTTCTAGTGGTCTATACAACATCTTTGCATTACTCTTGTCACCCCTGCAGATCCGGAATTAATAATATATTATACCTGTTGCAACCCACTACATGATTAGTTTGAGCCGACTAATATGGGATCCCCTGCAGAAATGGAGATACTTTTGTGACCTCTACTAGAGTAAACAAATACAATCGAAATATATCTGCTGAAGCCATTAAAACACTTTTTTTTTCTTAATTCTCAACTTTCTTATTGCATTTTGATTTTCTAAAGCCTTATTTGAAAAAAAAACTCTCGATTGGTCTAAATAAGAGTTGAACTCGTCAAAGTGAGAACGGTTATGTGTTCTTTCCCCAAATCGAGACAAACCATAGTCCTTAACATTTATACATTTTACTAACTGATATCTGTTTGACAATCAACGTTTAAATGAGTGGCGATTAGGCAAGGTTAGCTCGTTATCAATACAATGTGACCTGGTGGAGTGTCATGTAAGTGTTATGACATGTTAGTGACCGGTTTGCGTGTCAAGTGACAGTGTTATGACATGTCAATGACCGGTTTGAATGTCATGTGACAGAGTTATGACATGTCAATGACCGGTTTGAGTGTCATGTGACAGAGTTATGACATGTCAATGACCGGTTTGAGTGTCATGTGACAGAGTTATGACATGTCAGTGACCAAGTGGAATGTCATGTAACAATTATTACATGTCAATGACCGGTTTGAGTGTCATGTGACAGAGTTATAACATGTTAGTGACCGGTTTGAGTGTCATGTGACAGAGTTATGACATGTCAATGACCGGTTTGAGTGTCATGTGACAGAGTTATGACATGTCAGTGACCGAGTGGAGTGTCATTGAACAATGTTACGACATGTCAGTGACCTGTTTGAGTGTCATGTGACAGTGTTATGACATGTCAGTGACCGAGTGGAGTGTCATGTAGCAATGTTATGACATGTCAATGACCTGTTTGAGTGTCACGTGACAGTGTTATGACATGTCAGTGACCAAGTGGAGTGTCATGTAACAATTATGACATGTCAATGACCTGTTTGAGTGTCACGTGACAGTGTTATGACATGTCAGTGACCTGTTTGAGTGTCATGTAACAGTTAAGATATTTCAGTGACCGGATGAAATGTCATGTAAGCGTGTGATGACATGTCAGTGAGATGACACTTTGAAGTTTGGCTCTCTCATTTGTGGACACATCTTCCTGAGCTGTAGCATAAAACCCCAAACAAACATCACTGACGTAGCCTATTGTTCATGATGTTTGTTGTGATACATTGTATAAAGGACTTCCGGTTCCGGTTGATAGTTTTTTATGTAACTAGTTCGTCATCTGATGCCATGAACAGTATCTATCATTAAATTAAATCGATCAGTTTATTTGGACTTGTAAGTCAATTATATCAGTTTCCGTTACTGTCTATTCATACACTGACAGAGTTGACTGTTGGCGCGCTCTACATATGTTCCGTACAGAAATCGGTTGTAATCTGTTTTAAATTAACTTTTAAACGAAGTAGCATATCGCTTTTGCAATTCATTTGCCTGTTAAGATTAAAACCATATACGAGTTAATTAAATGTTCTAACACGTCCCCTTCTCACCCCGGAAGGCCATTTGGGACTTGTTAAGGTCAACCGGTCAGCACTGGGGGTAATTTTACTGAAGAAAGCAATATAAGTATCCTCAGTATAAACATGTGTTGGGGGCATAGAGGAGCACAGATTAACCATAAATCTACAGCAGATTTAATATCGATTAACAATGAAACAATTTTCCGATAGAGGACCAACATTTATCTACAGGCGTGCGCGAGGCTGTTCTCCCACCGGCCTTACTGACAGGGACCGATAAGGCCATTCTCCCAAATAGTTCGACGGTCAAGTGACGATACGGCGCCAAAGCGTGCAAATGATTGATATGATATATCCAGCACGTGTAAAATTTCCACGTTTTATCAGATGCACATACGTCACACCTCTTTGGTGATGGAGAAACAGCTGACACTCTAAGTGATGCACGCGCAACATGCATTGTTTGATACATCGTTTTCCATGTTATCATTCTCTCTGACAAATCTAGATAAAACATAAAGTCCCTTTATGATTACATTTGATATCGCTTTCCTTGTTGACCTCGGGGTGTAAGATAGAAAGGGAAATGGTTTAGTACGTACAAACATATGTAAACTTTGATTTACAATGCTGGATCGCATTAAGTCTGTCCACTGTTGAAGGAGGTACAAAGAAAGCTAATCGGCCAGATTACCATGGTACGGAGCACGGATTAGGCTGACCATGTCATACAGGGGTCATTCAAACGGACACTCGAACTTCCGAAGAAGGATTACGTTCCTAGTCAACCTGACCAGCGGTCAGCAAAGAATTGGCTGGACTATTGACTTTGTTTATACAAACATAGAAAGTCAATAAGAATGTAAGTGAAGAAATCCGAAATCAAGCTAGTCCGCGCTATGTGTTATTCGAAGGAGGGAAGGTGGAGGGAGTGGGAGGGATGAACGCGTACGGTGGGGACTGAAAATGGGGTCTTTATCTTTAAAAGTGAAATATCACTCACACTTTCTTAATAATTGAAACCGCCGAGGCCTCGGATCAGAAGTTGCTGAAACGGTGGATGGATGGCATACTTCAGATCAGTATCGTTCATTACAGTGTTCTGATAACAAACTTTAAATCGGTAGTCACTCTAACGAGGGTTGATGGCAATCATAGGTTCAATAATCGCTATATAGAGGTACAGAACGAGTGGTTGTTGAATATGGTATTTATTTCACTCGAGTTAGTTAATTTTCAAAAGTTACAGAAAGACACTCAAAAGCGAGTGTCTTTCTGTAACTTTTGAAAATTAACTGACGAGAGTTAGAACATAGATCTGTTTCGTCGTCCTGTTAAACCGAGACCCGACAATGTAGGTACAAAACCTAGACCCGACAATCTAGGTACAAAACCTAGATCTGTTTCGTCGTACTGTTAAACCGAGACCCGACAATGTAGGTACAAAACCTAGACCCGACAATCTAGGTACAAAACATAGGTCTGCTTCGTCGTCCTGTTTAACCTAGACCCGACAAGCTAGAAATAAAACATAGATCTGCTTCGTCGCCCTGTTAAACCTAGACCCGACAATTTAGGTACAAAACCTAGACCCGACAATCTAGGTATAATACCTAGACCCGACAATCTAGGTACAAAACATAGGTCTGCTCCGCCGTCCTGTTAAACCTTGACCCGAAAATCTAAGTACAAAGCATAGATCTGTTTCGTCTTTCTGTTAAACTGAGACCCGACAATGTAGGTACAAAACCTAGACCCGACAATCTAGGTACAAAACATAGGTCTGCTCCGCCGTCCTATTAAACCTAGACCCGACAATCTAGGAATAAAACAAAGATCTGTGTCGTCGTCCTGTTAAACCTAGACCCGACAATCTAGGTACAAAACCTAGACCCGACAATCTAGGCACAAAACCTAGACCCGACAATCTAGGTACAAAACCTAGAACCGACAATCTAGGCACAAAACATAGATCTGCTTCGTCTTCCTGTTTAACCTAGACCTGACAATCTATGTACAAAACCTAGACCCGACAATCTAGGTACAAAACATAGATCTGTGTCGACGTCCTGTTAAACCTAGACCCGACAATGTAGGTACAAAACCTAGACCCGACAATGTAGGCACAAAACCTAGACCCGACAATGTAGGAATAAAATATAGACCTGCTTCGTCGTCCTGTTAAACCTAGACCCGACAATGTAGGTACAAAACCTAGACCCGAAAATCTAGGTAAAAGACATAGATTTGTTTCGTCGTCCTGTTAAACCTAGACCCGACAATCTAGGCACAAAACATAGATCTGTTTCGTCGTCCTGTTGAACTTAGACCCGAAAATCTAGGTACAAAACATAGATCTGTTTCGTCGTCCTGTTAAACCTAGACCCGACAGTTTAAGCACAAAACATAGATCTGCTTCGTCGTTCTATTAAACCTAGATCCGACAATCTAGGTACAAAACCAAGACCCGACAATCTAGGCACAAAACATAGATCTGCTCCGCCGTCCTGTTAAACCTAGACCCGACAATATAGGAATAAAACATAGACCAGCTTCGTCGTCCTGTTAAACCTAGACCCGACAATCTAGGTACAAAAAATAGACCCGACAATCTAGGTACAAAACATAGACCCGACAATCTAGGTACAAAACATAGATCTGCTTCGTCGTCCTGTTAAACCTAGACCCGACAATCTAGGCACAAAATATAGACCCGACAATCAAGGCACAAAACATAGTCCCGACAATCTAGGCACAAAACATAGACCCGACTATCTATAGGCACAAAACATAGACCCGACAATCTAGGCACAAAACATAAACCTGACAATCTAGATACAAAACATAAACCTGACAATCTAGATACAAAACATAGATCTGGTTCGTCGTCTTGTTAAACTATCTTGTGCTGTGTGTATATGTAATGTCAAGTTATGAGGGGGAAAACATCACGCAAAAACAGTTTTGTTTCGAGCTAACAACTAACAAAATCAGTATTTAAACTGTAACATAAACTTTAGATGCACTTTATGACCATTGTGTCTACTGATTACACATAGTGTACTTAAGCTCAAAAGAATGTCTTAATTTGTCAGAGAAAAAACTATATTTGGAATAACAGGGCAAATGGAGAATGCATATGACTTACAGGTTTTGGCTACAGCAGTCATTTGTTTCACTACCCCAGGTCTCGTTATGATGACGAACCTTTACATGGATTCCACGCCAACAAGTTTAGTCGATGAAGCAGATGACGCTTTTCGTTACGGAAGTATTTGTCTCTTATTATCATTGTATTCTTGCAAGTGTCTCTGTTTTAATAATACATTTGTTCATATTTTGTCCCAGTCTTATCGATTTTCAGTTCGAACGATGGTTCTGGTACACTATGGTGCTCTCTCTTTGTATTTGAAACCCGGTCAAATTCCTGATAACCCATCCTAAAAGTCACGGTACATGGCCTTAAATGTCGTCCTTCAGACGCTATGAGAAAACATAGAGAGGCTAGATATATTTCCACTATCCTCGTCGCAGGCCACTGAGCGTGATATCATGAACAGCTGATAATAAAGACATGTTCAGGTGGATAGTATTGGCATTTAGTCACTAAATATGTGAAAATTGAAATAGAGCGAAGTGAAGGAATTTAAATTATCTTGGCATATGAAAGAGAATGTCAACTTAAAATATCCGAGATGATGCTTTATCGTTCCATACACTGTGGAGGTAAGACAGAAGTAAACGCTAATGACCATTTCAAAGTGTTATTATCGAACCAATCCGACAAAGTGTGAAATTCAAGATTTTTGTCTTAAGATAAAACTTTCCAAATGGAACATGTGATTTTAAATTTAATTTAATACACATATACACCTCATATATGCACAGAGATTGAATAAGCTTCCCAAGCACCAGCTAAACGCAATAGTGTAAAACTTAAGCGTGACTTTCAGTTATTTTGAACAGCATTGACTTATTTTATATGTATAGTAAACTTAATTAAATATATCACAGCGAAACGATTTCCTGAAGTTTTTTCACAATTGTAGACATACACCAAATGGCAAGGTTTCAATGACGATCTCCTCCGTATTACCAGTAAAAAGTAACTTTCTTGCCGTGTACTCTTACGATCAAACCCTTTATCATCGTTTCATTCTTTGCTGAATGGGACATTGACGTTAGACGCCGTCTCTACCATGCAGGTTCTTGGAGAGATTAGACCAGCTGCATCCCACCGCATACTCGCACGAGGTGACACATATTTGGTCCATGCGGATTTGGATAGTTTTCTTCTGTATCCTCTGCTTAGCTGATCGGTGTCTTCATCTTAACGATTTGGACCTCTCATTTCCTTATCTCTCCTACATCGTGTATCTGCTGTACCTGTTCAGCGATGTCTCCATGGACACCTACTGCTACCAGATAGAGTGACTGCTACCCTGTTCCCGTTATGACATTTTAGTGTGATGGCACTTTAAAGTGGCTCTCGAGTTGCCTCATCATAAGTAGACACCGTGATTTGGTGATTAAGGTAAGGCAGCAGGAAACACACAAGAATATTGCGGAGATCACTAGTGATGAATTGGAGTGTTGGTCTATTTGTCTTTCATATCAGTTTTGCCAATGGATATTTTTGTAGAAGTATTAAAGAATATTCCGTATATCAATTTTTCGTAAAATGTATAAAATAATGCTTTTCCAGGTTTCTCCTTTTCTGAATAGATCAGGACTATCTTTAGTATACGATTCGTAAACACTTTGAGTCTGGAATCTCTGGTATACAGCATGCATCTCGTCCTTTTTGGTCTAGACTGCGTAAAGAGCGGACATGCACCCTCTTTTGTAGACAGTAAGAATCTTGGGTCTCTTCGGTAGGCGCTTTCGTTTGATAAACAATGCGGATCTGCACTCATAGAAAAATGAATGCCGTGACATTTCTGTGATGACGAAGTGACACTGATAATTGTTATCGACAGTTACAATTATATTCCTACCGGCTTTAATTCCTTTTTTTTCACTTGGAGATGAAACTTTGGTAAAGTGTATACGGCGTTTTTCGCTAGTTCATTACTAATGCATCGGCGGGAACGTTCTTACTTGCATCTTTGAGAAAAACGTGTTTTGACTTCAGCGTGTATAAAAGCATGCATCTATACATATATGTTATTATCTGAGTCTCTTGATAAAGAGTCAGCAAGAGTCAGATGGAATGGACAAAATTACATGTATTCATAAGGCATCACCTTCTATAGGCGGAGTTAACAGCGATAATCGTATCGGAGAATAAAACATACTTAAAGTTTTGTTTTATTGAAACGTGGCACATGTGCAGGCGATCTGTCAGAATGTAAACAGGGCAAAAAGGTAACGTACACACACACACCTTAATACATATAGGATCGGTCTGAGTTTAACCTTTTAAAAAAAATTGTTTGAAGTGATCGAACTTATGATTCAATTATGATCTTTAAGTTATTTCTAAAAAAATATAAGTGCTTGAGTCTTGATATAAGAGCTTTAACAGAGAAAACGTTTACACATTCCAGGTGTAATGGGTTTTCAATGGTTATTGATAACAATACTAACCTAGAAAAAATACTTTTAATATATTTGGTCAATTACAGGTGTGGCAGATGACGTATCCAGGTGTGAGCCGTATCGTAATTACGTAGACATTACCCCGAGGTAGGCGATTTGTACCCTGTGGTACACAGATTCTATCAGATCTATACCCATACATAATTGCGGTTATGTACAAATCGAAAACCAATAATAAACAGTCGGGAGTATATATGGCGCAATAGATTCCCGATCACTGAGTCTGGTCAAAAACCGATGAACGGGTTTGGATGTATAACGTCTAAGACAGACTAACTGCTATTGTTACAGTGTACATGTACCTGGCAAGGATTGCGGTGGCAGAGTATAGAGAACTACATGTACTTACCTTAGGCAAAGGCGTTTTCGACATAGGCACGTGCACGTTAGCGGGGCTTAATTGGTAATTTTAGATGTTTTTACCACTTAAATACCCATCTTGACGTAAAGGATAGGTGTATTGTTCCATTAAAAAGTAGGCCAGATATTTGATTCATGAAATATTTAAAAAGGTTTTTTTTGATCGCGGCCTACTGCTCCAAACAATAAGTAAAGCGGAAAGCAACCAGAAATTATGCATGGGGCTACTCCCATGCCGGGATATTAGTTATGATAGAAAAAACCGGTGCACTGTTATTCTGATACAAGTCAGAAGATACAAACTTCAGCCAAAATACAAAACGTACGTGTACAGTACTGTTGTTACACAAGGCTATAAGAAAGTCCAGCTATTAGGGAAAAACAATTCAACATGATATCGTAATAAATGCCGTTTTATGATGAAGTGACATACGCCTTAACTGATCAATATAAAATAATACATAACGTTTCTATGACACCGTAGAAATGTTACATGTACAAGTTCAGTAATTGTTTGGAATCGCAATGTTCATTACAGAAAATGTAAATATAAAGAGTTCTGATCATTACGTGCCATTTAAACATATCAGATCAACAGGCAATAAAATGCGGGTTTAAGGAATTCAGAGGACCAACAAAAACGTAACTTGTGAAAGTTTAACATTACTTAGTGGGACTTTGGCGTGATCATTCTTTGCCAGGGAACGCATATCAATTTGTAATATCTAAGACGTGTGTTGGTAATAAACGACGTGAACTGCTTTCCTGTCATGCATTTGTGTTCCTGGTACACATACTGAACAGCTGTGTTTGCCAATTATTACCATATTAAGCAGTTTCGTCATAAGTAGTAGGTAGTAGTGCTCATGTAGAATCTACTAATACTTTAAGACAAAACTGGAGCAAACATCTAACTATCTCATAGACCTACAGGAAGTTTCGACTAAAGTACGTCTTATTTCCTACATAGTAGCTCGTCATCAGATGTTTTTTCTTTCTCTGTAATCAAACGTCATTACTAACTTGAGAAATGGCTAGGATAGAGCGAGGTATGTTATCAGGTTACACCACATTTATATACGTGTAGTTGTAGTCACTTTTCTGCTACTGCTTCAACATCCGGGTACACCTTGACACGTCACTTCCGGCAATCGTGATCATTAATCAGAAGCGGTGAATGTTTCATGTGTTCTCCGGGACATTATTCTTAAATGGTACATATAACTGTCACTGGGGGCCAGATCATGGCAGTTCCGGGACCATTCCTTTTAATGAATTCTGGTTATATTTGTTAGAGATGTATTCTCAACAATACCAACCGTGAGGTATTTTTATGTTATTATACGGAAATAAGTACAATACATGCTGCATTAATATGTATGAGATGCAAACACATGGTTTTAACAACAAGACACAGGAGAACTATCGTAACAAACACGCCCCCACAGCAAAAACATCTTTGACGCTCTTCCGCTTTCCCTTCCCACAACGGTAACCACTTCTCAAGCTGCATATAATGTAACCAACATANAAACCTAGACCCGACAATGTAGGCACAAAACCTAGACCCGACAATATAGGTACAAAACATAGACCTGCTTCGTCGTCCTGTTAAACCTAGACCCGACAATGTA
>NW_018403545.1:4224-4671 GCF_002113885.1 Mizuhopecten yessoensis | reverse complement strand
ACTACTGTATACACTGTAAGAGATACACGTTAAGACTACTGTATATACTATAACAAATACACGTTAAGACTATTGTTTACACTGTAACATACACGTGAGTCTATTGTATATAATATAACAGATACACGTGAGACTTGCATATACTTTAACAGATACACGTTAAGGCTACTGCATACACTATAACAGATACACGTAAGACTATTGTTTACAATGTAACAGATACACGTCAGACTACTGTATACACTGTAAGAGATACACGTTTAGACTACTGTAAACACTGTAACAGATACATGTTAAGACTATTGTTTACACTGTAACAGATACACGTAAGACTATTGTATACACCTTAACAGATACATGTAAGACTACTGTTACACTTTAACAGATACACGTAGGACTTAATGTATACACTATAACATATACCCGTAAGAATTAATGTATACACTG
>NW_018403545.1:0-103 GCF_002113885.1 Mizuhopecten yessoensis | reverse complement strand
AAGACTACTGTATACACTGTAACAGATACACGTAAGTCTTTTGTATATACTATAACAGATACACGTTAAGACTATTGTTTACACTGTAACATACACGTGAGTC
>NW_018403544.1:135123-135401 GCF_002113885.1 Mizuhopecten yessoensis | reverse complement strand
TCACTACATCTAACACAAGGTATATCATCTCACTACATTTAACACAAGGTATATCATCTCATNATATCATCTCACTACATCTAACACTAGGTATATCATCTCACTACATCTAACACAAGGTATGTCATCTCTCTACATCTAACACTAGGTATATCATCTCACTACATCTAACACTAGGTATATCATCTCACTACATCTAACACTAGGTATATCATCTCAATACATCTAACACTAGATATATCATCTCACTACATCTAACACTAGATATATCATCTCAA
>NW_018403544.1:84141-133368 GCF_002113885.1 Mizuhopecten yessoensis | reverse complement strand
GGATACACATATATGTTTTTTACCCCAGGTGAGGTAGTAGATATACAGATATGTTTTGTACCCCAGGTGAGATAGTGAATATACGTATATGTTTTGTACCCCAGGTGAGGTAGTATATATACAGATATACAGATATGTTTTGTACCCCAGGTGAGGTAGTAGATATATACAGATATGTACCCCAGGTAAGGTAGTTAATATACATATATGTTTTGAACCCAAGGTGAGGTGGTAGATATATAGATATGTTTTTACCCTAGGTAAGGTAGTTGATATATACAGATATGTGCCCCAGGTGAGGTAGTTGATATACAGATGTTTTGTACCCCAGGTGAGGTGGTAGATATACAAATATGTTTTGTACCCCACGTGAGGTATTAGATATATATAGATATGTACCCCAGGTGAGGTAGTAGATATACAGATGTTTTGTACCCCAGGTGAGGTAGTAGATATACAGATATGTTTTGTACCCCAGGTGAGGTAGTAGATATACAGATGTTTTGTACCCCAGGTGAGGTAGTAGATATACAGATATGTTTTGTACCCCAGGTGAGGTAGTAGATATATATAGACATGTACCCCAGGTAAGGTAGTTAATATACAGATATGTTTTGTACCCCAGGTGAGGTAGCAGATTTACAGATATGTTTTGTACCCCAGGTGAGGTAGCAGATACATTATTATGTAAGTGATGACAAATGGCGCATATTAAAAACACACAGATATTATCTCGCAGCAATTCCCAAAGTCGACAAGAATCGCTTCCCGATCTCATCCTCATTACATAATGGCCCGAGACTAAACGATCAAGTTCACCTCAATATATCACTGTGTTCTGTCTCGAGCCAGTCTTCATTAGGATTCAGTTTATGAGGCCGGTAGAAAAAAAAAATTCCATGCATCAACCTGATTTAAAAGTACATGTAAACCTATTAAACCATATTTTTATACAGAAGTTGTGCGACCGTACCAAACTTTAAAAAAGAAACGCGGTCTGTGCTTGAGAACACTTGAATCGTATTAATAGGATGACAAAACAAAATTAATCCCTTTAGCTCGTGCAATTTCTTATGGAAGTGAATAAATGTCATGTACAAAAAAATCTGGATTTTTTCATGTTACTTACTTAATCTGAAAAGATTACTAGAAATATATCATCTCATTACAACACACACTAGGTATATCATCTCATTACACTGATAATTACGTATATCATCTCATTACACCGAGCACTAGGTATATCATCTCATTACACCGAACACTAGGTATATCATTTCATTATACCGAACACTAGGTATATCATCTCAATACACCGAACACTAGGTATAGCATTTCATTACACCGAACACTAGGTTTATCATCTCATTAAAACCGAACACTAGGTATATCATCTCATTACACCGAACACTAGGTATATCATTTCATTACACCGAACACTAGGTATATCATCTAACTACATCTAACACTAGGTATATCATCTCATTACAACGAACACTAGGTATATCATTCCATTACACCGAACACTAGGTATATCATTTCATTACACCGAACACTAGGTATATCATCTCACTACAACGAACACTAGAAATATTATCTCATTACACTAAACACTAGGTATATCATCTCACTACACCGAACATTAGATATATCATCTAACTACATCTAACACTAGGTATATCATCTCACTACATCTAACACTAGGTATATCATCTCACTACATCTAACACAAGGTATATCATCTCACTACATCTAACACAAGGTATATCATCTCACTACATCTAACACTAGGTATATCATCTCACTACATCTAACACAAGGTATATCATCTCACTACATCTAACACTAGGTATATCATCTCACTACATCTAACACAAGGTATATCATCTCACTACATCTAACACTAGGTATATCATCTCACTACATCTAACACAAGGTATATCATCTCACTACATCTAACACTAGGTATATCATCTCACTACATCTAACACAAGGTATATCATCTCACTACATCTAACACTAGGTATATCATCTCACTACATCTAACACAAGGTATATCATCTCACTACATCTAACACTAGGTATATCATCTCACTACATCTAACACAAGGTATATCATCTCACTACATCTAACACTAGGTATATCATCTCACTACATCTAACACAAGGTATATCATCTCACTACATCTAACACTAGGTATATCATCTCACTACATCTAACACAAGGTATATCATCTCACTACATCTAACACTAGGTATATCATCTCACTACATCTAACACAAGGTATATCATCTCACTACATCTAACACTAGGTATATCATCTCACTACATCTAACACAAGGTATATCATCTCACTACATCTAACACTAGGTATATCATCTCACTACATCTAACACAAGGTATATCATCTCACTACATCTAACACTAGGTATATCATCTCACTACATCTAACACAAGGTATATCATCTCACTACATCTAACACTAGGTATATCATCTCACTACATCTAACACAAGGTATATCATCTCACTACATCTAACACTAGGTATATCATCTCACTACATCTAACACAAGGTATATCATCTCACTACATCTAACACTAGGTATATCATCTCACTACATCTAACACAAGGTATATCATCTCACTACATCTAACACTAGGTATATCATCTCACTACATCTAACACAAGGTATATCATCTCACTACATCTAACACTAGGTATATCATCTCACTACATCTAACACAAGGTATATCATCTCACTACATCTAACACTAGGTATATCATCTCACTACATCTAACACAAGGTATATCATCTCACTACATCTAACACTAGGTATATCATCTCACTACATCTAACACAAGGTATATCATCTCACTACATCTAACACTAGGTATATCATCTCACTACATCTAACACAAGGTATATCATCTCACTACATCTAACACTAGGTATATCATCTCACTACATCTAACACAAGGTATATCATCTCACTACATCTAACACTAGGTATATCATCTCACTACATCTAACACAAGGTATATCATCTCACTACATCTAACACTAGGTATATCATCTCACTACATCTAACACAAGGTATATCATCTCACTACATCTAACACTAGGTATATCATCTCACTACATCTAACACAAGGTATATCATCTCACTACATCTAACACTAGGTATATCATCTCACTACATCTAACACAAGGTATATCATCTCACTACATCTAACACTAGGTATATCATCTCACTACATCTAACACAAGGTATATCATCTCACTACATCTAACACTAGGTATATCATCTCACTACATCTAACACAAGGTATATCATCTCACTACATCTAACACTAGGTATATCATCTCACTACATCTAACACAAGGTATATCATCTCACTACATCTAACACTAGGTATATCATCTCACTACATCTAACACAAGGTATATCATCTCACTACATCTAACACTAGGTATATCATCTCACTACATCTAACACAAGGTATATCATCTCACTACATCTAACACTAGGTATATCATCTCACTACATCTAACACAAGGTATATCATCTCACTACATCTAACACTAGGTATATCATCTCACTACATCTAACACAAGGTATATCATCTCACTACATCTAACACTAGGTATATCATCTCACTACATCTAACACAAGGTATATCATCTCACTACATCTAACACTAGGTATATCATCTCACTACATCTAACACAAGGTATATCATCTCACTACATCTAACACTAGGTATATCATCTCACTACATCTAACACAAGGTATATCATCTCACTACATCTAACACTAGGTATATCATCTCACTACATCTAACACAAGGTATATCATCTCACTACATCTAACACTAGGTATATCATCTCACTACATCTAACACAAGGTATATCATCTCACTACATCTAACACTAGGTATATCATCTCACTACATCTAACACAAGGTATATCATCTCACTACATCTAACACTAGGTATATCATCTCACTACATCTAACACAAGGTATATCATCTCACTACATCTAACACTAGGTATATCATCTCACTACATCTAACACAAGGTATATCATCTCACTACATCTAACACTAGGTATATCATCTCACTACATCTAACACTAGGTATATCATCTAACTACATCTAACACTAGGTATATCAGCTCACTACATCTAACACTAGGTATATCATCTGTCTACATCTAACGCAAGGTATATCATCTCACTACATCTAACACTAGGTAAATCATCTCACTAGATTTTACACAAGGTATATCATCTCACTACATCAAACACTAGGTATATCATCTGTCTACATCTAACGCAAGGGATATCATCTCACTACATCTAACACAAGGTATATCATCACACTACAACTAACACTAGGTACATGTATATCATCATCTCACTACATCTAACACAAGGTATGTCATCTCTCTACATCTAACACTAGGTATATCAGCTAACTACATCTAACACTAGGTATATAATCTCACTACATCTAACACTAGGCATATCATCTCACTACATCTAACACTATGTATATACTACATCTAACACTAGGTATATCATCTCCCTACATCTAACACTAGGTATATCATCTCACTACATCTAACACTATGTATATCATCTAACTACATCTAAGACAAGGTATATCATCTCACTACATCTAACACAAGGTATATCATCTCACTACATCTAACACTAGGTACATGTATATCATCTCACTACATCTAACACTAGGTATATCATCTCACTAGATTTTACACAAGGTATATCATCTCACTACATCCAACACTAGGTATATCATCTCATTACACCGAGCACTCGGTATATTATCTCATTACACTGAACATTATTTTGATTATCTCATTCCCTGTGTCTGCAATGTTTTGTAGTTCCGATTTTAAAAAATGGCAATACGTTATATTTGCAAAATTTAAGTTTAAACCTTTTAGAAAGAAGTAATCCGCTTCAGCAACGCAATATCTACTTACGGTACTCTAAGTACCCTTGGTTTATCTTCTCATATTCTGTCTTACTATTGATTTACGGGACATTTTCATTGTCATCGTCATATTTAAATACATCTATAAAACAATGTATAGCATTAAACTATATTGATAACACGACGAGGAAGTAAAACATCGTGTCGTTCGGACGCGCTCGTGCTTCCCTGATCATATATCCGTAATTCAGAGCCTTTGTAGAAAAACGATTCTAGAACAAGAGAGTGACTGTAGCCGACGACAAATATATAGTGCATCTTTAATGTTTATGCTTTTTCGACATAATTATATGTGCATTGCCCGTGTGGTACAGAGACACGCTTCTTGTTTTTCTCTCGATTAATCATGTTTCACTCGGGCTTGGCCCTGTTGAAACAATTTTAATATCAATTCCAACAACCACTGTAGGTTTCCTCACTACCGACTCATTGGATAAACCTGCTAGAAGTTGGTAAACATTTTTGGTTACCCCTGGACTTGATTTCATTGGTCAATCTCCTAATCATGTTTATCTAACTCTTGTTAATTAATTTTCGAATGTAAAAGACACTCGGTAAACCTCGTGTCTTTATGCTTGTTTTGGTTTGGTTTGTTTGTGTTTTACGGTCTATTAACAGCTATGGTCATTTAAGGACGAGCCAGGTTTTGGTGGTGGAGGAGAGCCGGAGTTCCCGGAGAAAAACCACCGACCTCCGACCAGCACCTGGCGACTGCCACACGTAGTGTTAGAACCCGCGACCGAGTGGTGGAGGGCTAGTGGTAGCAGAATGTCAGACGCCTTAACCACTTGGGCACCGAGGCCCCCTATATTATACAAGTTTATACAATTTAACTAACTCGAGTTAGACAAACATGATAACCAACCATCACTCGTTGGGGAACCTCTATTTCTCCGACAACAAGGGCTATAAATGCATATTATTTACCATGTATATCCTCTTACTACGTCACACTCTCCACCGTATATTACTGTACTATCCACCTTATATCACTCACTTTGACCCAAATATCACTTACTCTCCACTTTCTATCAATTACCCCCAACAATAAACCACATCATTTCCCCTTTTATCACCTACTTTCCGCCATACCCAGTTTACTACACATCTCTCCGCCATACATGTATTTGTTGCTTGCCACTAGTAGTTGGACTACTATTTCTCACCAGAAGTACTGTTATTTTACTTACAAATGACTTTTTACTATCTTCTCGATCAGGGTGAGTAGCTATCAAAGCTATCACAATCTTGATCGAATCTAAGAATGAGTTCGGCAGACCGAGCCGCCATTAACTTCCTTATCCGTGTTCCATCCCATTAAGTTAAACCACAGATGAAAAATAATGTACGGAATACGAAATCACGAAGAACCAGGGTGTGTTTTATTGATGTAGAAACACTTTCCTTCACAACGAAGAAGGGACACGGTACTCTGGTTGAAGAGAGTGTGGGGTTACTCTCGTATAGGAAAGTGTCAAAGTTAAATACAACACGTACAAAGAAACGTTCGGAGTCAATACCATGCATCACTTCGAGTAAATGCAATGCAATCATCTGGGTTAATACAATGCAATGCTCTCTGTAACAACACATTACCCGTTCTAATACTATGTTACGGTTCAAAATACAAAATAATACTATAAACATTGAAATACATGTACACATGTCATGTTACGTTGGATTTCAATCAAGGAAACTTTCTAACTTACATACAAAGTTTTCGTAATCTTTAAAATTTAATATAAAAATATCTTAATAGTTTATCATTTCACATGTTATTATTGTATGCAGATTTCTTCCTGTTATAATTAAATCAAATAAAAAGTATATATAGTTTTTTCAGGCATAGTGCGTGAGCGTTCTAGGGGAATGGTTCCCATTTGATATTATAGTTTCAAAAATGTATTTGCACATTTATAACTACAAAGTAGTTTGAAGGCAAAATAGTAAAACACAGTGAAATACATACATAGACATGTACATGTAGAAAAAGTCGCAAGGTGATAACTTATATTTCTAATATACATTAACATGAACAAAATTAACATAGCTTCAAATAGAAAATTTGATTTAAAGATTTTTAGCTGCAAAGTCCATAACTTATACTGTCAGCAAGCCCACTCTCCTCTGTTCTAGAGACTTTTTAATGAATAAGCCAAGAGTCCAGTATAAACTGCGAGTTGTTTGTAGATAATATTGAGGTCAAATAATTGGTATCTAAGGTCACATCATTGTGATTAGGAATGCATTTTTGGAAATATTCTTTTCTGGCAGATTCATTAAGGGAACAGTGAAAAAAGGAATGATATATGTAAAGCATATTCTCTCTCTCTCGATCGATCGGTATCCAATAGATATGATTCGTGTAAATTTATCTCTCCTGAGGAAGTGTTCTTCAGTTGATATGATTTGGGTAAATCTAATTCTATAGGAAATGTGTTCCGGTTCATGATTTGTGTAAATATAACTCACTTTAGATTTCTTCCCCAGTTGATATATATGACAAAGCAACTATCATGAAACTGTTTCCAAGACGATAAGTTTTGTGCAAATCAAACTATTGCGAGGAGATGTCCCCCAGTTGATAAGATTTGTGTAAATCTAACTCCCAAGAAAATGCACCCGATTGACATCACTCGTGCAAATATCTCTGGAGCAAATGCTCTCCTAAATGTTTTTGATCTCTGTTAATGTAACCATTCAAGAACTACTTTCAATGTCGACAAATCATTAATACTACTTAAGGGGGAAACAACAAATCTTCCGCATACATCATCATTAACAGTATGTCCAGGAAGTTACGTATCAGCGGTTAAAGTACTCATAGTTGTACAGCGTGTGGGGTGTACTTTCTACTGTCAATGGTACGGCGTGTGGTGCCTACTTTCTACTGTCAATGGTACAGCGTGTGGGGTCTACTTTCTACTGTCGATTGTACGGCGTGTGGTGTCTACTTTCTACTGTCAATGGTACAGCGTGTAGTGTCTACTTTCTACTGTCAATTGTACAGGGTGTAGTGTCTACTTTCTACTGTCAATGGTACAGCGTGTGGTGTCTACTTTCTACTGTCGATGGTACGGCGTGTGGGGTCTACTTTCTACTGTCAATTGTACAGCGTGTAGTGTCTACTTTCTACTGTCAATGATACGGCATGTGGTGTCTACTTTCTACTGTCAATGGTACAGCGTGTAGTTACTACTTTCTACTGTCAATTGCACAGCGTGTAGTGTCTACTTTCTACTGTCAATGGTACAGCGTTTGGTGTCTACTTTTTACTGTCAATTGTACAACGTGTGGGGTCTACTTTCTACTGTCTTTGGTACAGCGTGTGGTGTCTACTTTCTGCTGTCAATTGTACAGCGTGTTGGGTCTAATTTCTACTGTCAATGGTACATCGTGTGGTGTCTACTTTTTCTAATGTCAATTGTACAGCGTGTGGGGTCTACTTTCTACTGTCAATGGTTCAGCGTGTGATGTCTACTTTTTACTGTCAATTGTACAGCGTGTTGGGTCTACTTTCTACTGTCAATGGTACATCGTGTGGTGTCTACTTTTTCTAATGTCAATTGTACAGCGTGTGGCGTCTATTTTCTACTGTCAATGGTTCAGCGTGTGGTGTCTTCTTTCTACTGTCAATTGTCCAGCGTGTTGGGTCTACTTCCTACTGTCAATTGTACATCGTGTGGTGTCTATTTTTTCTAATGTCAATTTTACAGCGTGTGGGGTCTACTTTCTACTGTCAATTGTACAGCGTGTGGGGTCTATTTTCTACTGTCAATGGTTCGGCGTGTGGTGTCTACTTATACTGTCGATGGTTCGGCGTGTGGTGTCTACTTTCTACTGTCAATTGTACAGCGTGTGGTGGCTACTTTCTAATGTCAATGGTTCGGCGTGTGGTGTCTACTTTCTACTGTCAATGGTACAGCGTGTGGGGGCTACTTTCTACTGTCAATGGTTCAGCGTGTGGTGGCTCCTTTCTACTGTCAATGGTACGGCGTGTGGTGTCTTCTTTCTACTGTCAATGGTTCGGGATGGGGAGTCTACTTTCTCCTGTCAATGGTACAGCGTGTGGGGGCTACTTTCTACTGTCAATGGTACATCGTGTGGGGTCTACTTTCTACTGTCAGTTGTACAGCGTGTGGGGTCTATTTTCTACTGTAAATGGTTCGGCGTGTGGTGTCTATTTTCTTCTGTCAATTGTACAGCGTGTGGTTTCTACTTTCTACTGTCAATTGTACATCGTGTGGTGTCTACTTTTTCTAATGTCAATTGTACAGCGTGTGGTGTCTACTTTCTACTGTCAATGGTTCGGGATGTGGTGTCTACTTTCTACTGTCAATGGTACAGCGTGTGGTGTCTACTTTCTACTGTCAATGGTACAGCGTGTGGTGTCTACTTTCTACTGTCAATGGTACGGCGTGTGGTGCCTACTTTCTACTGTCGATGGTTCAGCGTGTGGGGTCTACTTTCTACTGCCAACTGCACAGCGTGTGGGGTCTACTTTCTACCGTCAGTGGTACAGCGTGTGGTGTCTACTTTCTACTGTCAATGGTACAGCTTGTGGTGTCTACTTTCTACTGTCAATGGTACAGCATGTGGGGTCTACTTTCTACTTACAATACGTGTTGATCAATATGTAGGCAAAACAGGATGTCTGAGAAATATAGTAAATTGCGATTCGTATGCCTTCAAATTCCATCAGAACCCTGAAAGGCTATGAAGTTATCGTCTGTCAGATATGTAAGATAAATTAAATTGCTTCCGATTGTGACGCACAGCAATAATTCACAACTATTCACAAGTTTTACTCCTGGGTCTTATATCGGTTCGACAAAAGTTTCCGGACTGTTCAACAGTTGAGTAATATTGATGTATCGAGGCCATATACGCTCTCTATTGAAGATAACACGAAGTTGTTTTTCAGTACCTGGTACTATATGGACGTACAGTGTAATGATAATATATCACGCATTAGTAAACCACACGCTGACAGCTAAAGATATTTTTCTGCATACTTTACCTATAGTGGAGCAAGAGAGTACAGCACTATGGGGTAGATGTATGTTGGGGAGTGTTGTATAGTATTTTTTGTATTTATATGCTTGCAGTTTCAATAATTATCTCGTAAATCATGAAGTATTTGGTTTATTTTCACTGGTTACCTATGTAGAAAACAGGTGTATCATATGGAGATAAATTTGAAACAAGAAACGAGCAAGATTGCATAATTTTGCCTCCTTTCTATGTCGTTTTAGTCTAGTTTTATTAGGGTGATCGTCCTATCAACAGCTAAGGTCGTTTAAGGACGTGACTCAGTGTACACATGTGTGTCGTGTATGCGTGCTAGAGGTAGGGTATGTTGGGGTATGTGTCTCCTGGTAGGAAGGAGAGAAAAACAATCTCAAATTTTGCGATTCCGGCAGCAGATCAATAGTTTATTAATGACCCCTTAACATTGTTCACAGAAGAATTTTTTTCCAGTGGGTCTCACATTAGTCGTTTGTAACGACATACAGTGGGGTAAACCAAGGCATGTGTCTTTCCTAGAACCCGAAGGGGTGTTTTATATCGGAAGTACCCTAGTATTAGTTATAACATACTACCGGGGCATCGTCACAAATTAAACAGTTTTCACAGCGAAAAGAGTTTGTTTTGTGTGCATAACATTTATAAATTTTGGAGGCATATATTTTATGTGTATACCATATGTATATATGCGAGGAAATTTATGTATGCAATATTAACGCGTATGAAAGATGTTGAGTACATTTAAGTACATAGAACGGTTTTTGCTTATTTTTTATTGGTATTAAATAGTAAAACACTATTCACTATACACATAAAACACGTACACATAAAACACGTACATATAAAAACACATACACATAAACACGTACACATGAAACACATACACATAAAACACGTACACATAAAAACACATACACATAAACACATACACATAAAACACGTACACATAAAAACACATACACATAAACACATACACATAAAACACGTACACATAAAAACACATACACAAAAACACATACACAAAAACACATACACATAAAACACGTACACATAAAAACACATACACATAAACACATACACATAAAACACGTACACATAAAAACACATACACATAAACACGTACACATAAAACACGTACATATAATACACCTACACATAAAACCCGTACACTTAAAACACGTACACATAAAAAAACGTACACATAAAACACGTACACATAAAACACGTACACATAAAACACGTGCACATAAAAACACATACACATAAAAACACATAAACATAAAACTTAAGGCATCTTTCCATTTTCGCTGTTATTGTCAATGTTTCGGGGTACTCAAGGCATCTTTCCAGTTTCGCTGTAATTGAACATGTTTCGGGGTACTTAAGGCATCTTTCCATTTTCGCTGTAATTGTACATGTTTCGCTGTTATTGAACATGTTTCGGGGTACTTAAGGCATCTTTCCAGTTTCGCTGTAATTGTACATGTTTCGGGGTACTTAAGGCATCTTTCCATTTTCGCTGTAATTGTACATGTTTCGCTGTAATTGTACATGTTTCGCTGTAATTGTACATGCTTCGCTGTAATTGTTCATGTTTTGGGGTACTTTAGACATCTTTTCCATTTTCGCTGTAATTGTACATGTTTCGCTGTAATTGTACATGTTTCGCTGTAACTGTACATGTTTCGGGGTACTTAAGGCATCTTTCCGTTTTGCTGTAATTGTACATGTTTCGGGGTACTTAAGGCATCTTTCCAGTTTCGCTGTAATTGTACATGTTTCGGGTTACTTAAGGCATCTTTCCATTTTTGCTATAAATGTACATGTTTCGCTTTAATTGTACATGTTTCGCTGTAATTGTATATGTTTCGCTGGAATTGAACATGTTTCGCTGTAATTGAACATGTTTCGGGGAACTTTAGACATCTTTCCAGTTTCGCTGTAATTGTACATGTTTCGCTGTAATTGTACATGTTTCGCTGTAATTGAACATGTTTCGGGGTACTTAAGACATCTTTCCAGTTTCGCTGTAATTGTACATGTTTCGCTGTAATTGTACATGTTTCGCTGTAATTGAACATGTTTCGGGGTACTTAAGGCATCTTTCCAGTTTCGCTGTAATTGTACATGTTTCGGGGTACTTAAGGCATCTTTCCAGTTTCGCTGTAATTGTACATGTTTCGCTGTAATTGTACATGTTTCGCTGTAATTGAACATGTTTCGGGGTACTTCAGGCATCTTTCCAGTTTCGCTGTAATTGTACATGTTTCGGGGTACTTAAGGCATCTTTCCTGTTTCGCTGTAATTGTACATGTTTCGGGGTACTTAAGGCATCTTTCCATTTTTGCTGTAATTGTACATGTTTCGCTGTAATTGTACATGTTTCGCTGTAATTGTACATGTTTCGCTGTAATTGAACATGTTTCGGGGTACTTCAGGCATCTTTCCAGTTTCGCTGTAATTGTACATGTTTCGGGGTACTTAAGGCATCTTTCCATTTTCGCTGTAATTGTACATGTTTCGCTGTATTTGTACGTGTTTCGCTGTAATTGTACATGTTTCGCTGTTATTGAACATGTTTCGGGGTACTTAAGGCATCTTTCCAGTTTCGCTGTAATTGAACATGTTTCGGGGTATTTAAGGCATCTTTCCATTTTCTCTGTAATTGAACATGTTTCGGGGTACTTAAGGCATCTTTCCATTTTCGCTGTAATTGTACATGTTTCGCTGTAATTGTACATGTTTCGCTGTTATTGAAAATGTTTCGGGGTACTTAAGGCATCTTTCCATTTTCGCTGTAATTGTACGTGTTTCGCTGTAATTGTACATGTTTCGGGGTACTTAAGGCATCTTTCCATTTTCGCTGTAATTGTACATGTTTCGCTGTAATTGTACATGTTTCGGGGTACTTAAGGCATCTTTCCATTTTCGCTGTTATTGTACATGTTTCGCTGTAATTGTACATGTTTCGCTGTAATTGTACATGTTTTGCTGTTATTGAAGATGTTTCGGAGTACTTAAGGCATCTTTCCATTTTCGCTGTAATTGTACATGTTTCGCTGTAATTGTACATGTTTCGGTGTAATTGTACATGTTTTGCTGTTATTGAAGATGTTTCGGGGTACTTAAGGCATCTTTCCATTTTCGCTGTAATTATACATGTTTAGCTGTAATGTACATGTTTCGCTGTAATTGTACATGTTTCGGGGTACTTAAGGCATCTTTCCATTTTCGCTGTTATTGTACATGTTTCGCTGTAATTGTACATGTTTCGTTGTAATTGTACATGTTTTGCTGTTATTGAAGATGTTTCGGGGTACTTAAGGCATCTTTCCATTTTCGCTGTAATTGTACATGTTTCGCTGTAATTGAACATGTTTCGGGGTACTTAAGGCATCTTTCCATTTTCGCTGTAATTGTACATGTTTCGCTGTAATTGTACATGTTTCGGGGTACTTAAGGCATCTTTCCATTTTCGCTGTAATTATACATGTTTCGCTGTAATGTACATGTTTCGCTGTAATTGTACATGTTTCGGGGTACTTTATGCATTTTTTTAAAAACACCTTGGTATTATTGATGAGTTCTTAATTGCCATATGTTGCAGTAACATAAATAGTTTGTTTGGCCTCTTGCGTCGACTAACTTCAATTTTAATTATGTCAATTCCCCCTTATTTTGTATTACTAGTAACTGTTTTACGAACCAAGGTGGTAACTGTGCTGATTGATCGAGAATGACCATACCCTTGTTTACATGAAATACGGGGTAATACTGTATTATCTGTTGTTACCAGTGTTGTCACACATACTTTACACTTATTTACCGTGCGGCAACTCTCCCTTGATTTATCATTGTTGAAGTCGTCACATGAATAGTGAAAAAATACCACCTTTAAGCCGTTACACGGAAGCAAAAGAAATCATTTAATGAATTCCTCAACATATGGGGGTACAACAAAGACAATAAAGATACAATGTTTGAATCGCAAGGACTCGGCCTCATAATGGTGTGCTGTTAATACAGAGAATTGTTTTGGAATGCACGCTCATACTTTAAAAAAAAACAAAATATTTCCTACTTCAAAACAAATCATAAATATGTTTACATCCTACTTACCTTCGTTATGACTCCACAGTCACGTGTCGTTTTTATGTTGACTGAAATACTGGTGTTTGTATTGATGTACATTTAAGTATTAACACGTTAAACGTGTTTGCTTCGTCAAAAGGTTGCCACAAAACCAGAGCTTACGAAAATGGTATAAGATACAATCTTGTATTATATTCATACAGATAATATTTCTTCTTCAAACATGATTTCAAACGCCGCTTATTAATGAGTCCAATCCCCCAAGTTTGTGAATCAAATATGATTATACATTGTAAATGTTTTGATGGAAGAATGCGAACACAGACGCGGATCTGATAGGTTTCAAGATAAACCCGGACATAAAAAGTCATTTTTTTCTTCTTATTTACTATGATGTACATTGCAACTATGTTGATATCAGCCTAGTCATCATTGACATGCCCGGGTGAACACCCGGGAGCACCACACCGTGACAGATATCACAAGGTGTGAGCCATACCAACCAAGTACCCCTTATACGAATACATAGAGCGGTAAAGACGGGATCTGGATAGTATCTCGATATTAATTCAGTTGTGCTTTGTCCAGAACTTATATCGAAACGATGGGTAAGTTTTCATTTTATGATAGATTATAATGTAATATACATTAAGTTATACATATATGTGATTCAACTTGCATTACAATGTGATATTAATTGAGTGTTATTTTATTTATTTCAAAACAATATACATTACGTGTTTTGATTTGTTTTACAATACAATATACATCAAGTGCTCATTCAATATGTATTTTATTAAAACATGAACTAGATGTTGTTCAACTTTCATTGCAATGAGAATATATATTAATTATTACCGTATCTTTTCAAAACATTATGCATTAAACGTGGTTTTAGGTTATATTAAATTGTAATAGTGTTTACTTAAAATTAGGAGTTATTTGTATAATAATTCCATATACATTTCAGTTTGTGGTGCAACGTAATAATCAATATATTACTCATTATTGTAATTAGTATTAAAAAGCAATATAACTTTAATGCCATTTAATGTGAATTCCAATGAACTTTTGAGTTTAAAATATTATGTAGAATACCGCTTACAGAATTGACAATGTCGTTAATGCGTGTTTGCGATCAGAATTATCTCAATATATAACGGTACATATTGACAAGTATACCATGATTACAGGGTTGCTTACATACAACCAGCGTTTGATCGACTTTTTCCAGTATGGTCATATCCGTTTCAGTTCTATCCTGGAACTTAACATGAATATTACTATTGCTGTTTTATATTTACTTTTGGGTATACTAGTTGATAACACATGACAAACATCGAACATTGTATGTACTTTTGTTCATAGTGCTCATTTATTGTCGAACTACTGTGTACTACTTTATGTGTAATGCATTTTGTTTATGTGCAACAATACTTGTATGCACCGTAGATATAAGCCTCATATATATATGGTGATATCTGAAATATTTTAAATTTGTTGACTGGAAAATCAAAGCACGTGTACGTGTTGATTCTTTGTGATGACAAATAAGTGAAGCTCTTTTGTTCGGAATTATATACAGTATATGTATAGTACTGTTTAATAACATAGAAGGTACTGTACAATCTCTGTTTCTTATTTTATCGTCCCATATTTATTTTAAGATATTAATTATGTTCCACACACTTTATACTGGTACATAATGTTTTGAATTTATGGTCTTGCATGTTGCTTCCTTAGCTATAAAAAAGTGCATGAGCTATGATATAACGAAACTAAATGGACAAAGGATATTACTATAACGCATAGCGTATGACCGTGAAAAAAACTATTATGAAAGAGGAGGATGAAGCGGAATGCGTTTCCCGAATTGTGTTTTAGGTTAGAGTTGTCCGCACTTTCCCTATAACTTCTCAGCTTATATATAGGAGGAGTTTTATTTAAAGTCAATAACAGCAGAGCAAACAAATCAATTTGTCAGTTTTCTGAGGCAATCCGTCTCTTTCAAAAAACAAAAGCTCTGAACCATTATAATAAGCAAAAAATACAAGAGATGCATTAATCACAGATCGCTTTTTAAATATAGCACTATTGTTTATACATAGCCATTCGACCGGCTGCTAACCTTACCATTCTTAAAGTTGCAGAATTAATTATCGGATACAAAATTTAGCCAGAAGTTGCGATGGTATTGAACAGACTTGTATAATATTGTTGGCTCTGTCGCTTTCACTTTATTGCTTATATAAAAGAAGTATTATACATATTTTAACGTTGTAGCGCTTTCCTCAATTCAACAACAGAACATGAGGAATGTATTGCTATTCGTTCGCTAAGACGGAGTCTGTGTCGTCTACGATATGTGCTGGGAAGGTTATCAATATTTGTTGACGTTTGATGAGCGAAGTTTTTATAACGTCGATTAATAAACAGAGATACCAACTCTATGCAAATTACAGACATGGTTTTATTGAGTGAGCTTAAATATTTTACCTTTTTTAGAAAACAAAGTGAACAAGATCATCAGAGGCATTTGCTTTTACCAGTACATACTTAAAAGGATACTATCATGACAATAAAAGTAACCTTCTATTTGGTTTAAGGTGTGAGTTGACAGCTACAATTATTATACAATGTTGAAGTACTCGTACTTGTCAGTCTTTCCATTTTAACCACTAGAATCCATAGCCTTTATATACGGACCATCGGTGCGTGGGTATTTTATAATCGCATGAAATATAAATGTTAAATATGTGCTTTGTAAAGACCATTCATTTAAAATAATTTACCTTTCAATCGAAATGTTTCTATGGAAATATTTCCCGACATTAGTAACGACAATAAATAATCCAATATATATATTGGATGTAATTATAAATATAATTATATACACATCATTTGTTAAATTTCAGCTTTCACATCAACAAACATATTAAATACCTAAATTAATATAAGTTTGGTGCAATATTTCTCGAAATGTGCACCAGGCGACCTTCACGCTGAGGTTCCTTATGTGGACATTTATATGAATGTCTCCTTTAGCTTCAATTTGTCTACACTACTTTGCCATAAACCATCCTAGGACTCGTAACAAGTCAACCATAATGGACTGTGTGAGAATCAGTTACCGTGTAATCAGGGGTGAGCTATTCATTACCTGCATTCTCGGCCAGAACACTATGTAGGTAGCGGTTTTAATAACATAGCTCTTTTAACATCTTCGGTGATTTCTTTGACAGTTTAAAGATGAAGGACGTTTTTGTGTCTGCGTTTCTGTATTTTACTCTGTTAAGATAATGTGTATATTGGGGGGTTGGGCGGGATTTTGGGGATCAAACCTAGCCGCCGTTTATATTAATGCTTAATGATATTGCTATAAATCAACAACATCATTTCCCCTGATTATTTGTGATTCATTGTTTTAGAGATTAAATAGATAAAGTGTATATTTTTCTTTTCTAATTGGATCGATGCTATTATTTCTTTTTGATTCATATATACATTATATTCATACAATGGCTCAATAATGTGTTCATTAAAGATATCTTAAGGAATTTCATCAATTCAGAAATACAGAAAAAATCATAAATGTAAGCTTGTGAAAGTTATCTACATCTTGGATGAATCTTGAAATTTACAAATAATATATCAATGTTTTTTGGGTTTTTTTCTCTCTCGAAAATTATGAAAAACGCAACGTTATCTATTAGCATGAAATAAATGTATCATGCGGCGACCAGAAGGCCATTATTGGTACATTGTACTTAGTATATCACATTAATTACTCGTTAAACATTACCATTGTTAGACCCAACCTCTGCAAATCATCCTTATTTGTGGGAAGTTTTAATTATACGTAAATCAACAGATAAGACATGATTACACAACAGGTCTGACGAGTCTATTATATTAGTTTTTTTACCTGCAATGTAAAGATGAAGAATTTGAATCAGATACATGTTAATTTGTATCAGAAAAAACACACAGACTAGGTATAATCTTTTTTGTTTTGCTCTTCATTCATAGTAAATAGAAAAAGTTAAAGTTAAATGTTATTTGACAGAGAAATTTTTAATTGTTAATCTTACTTTATCAATTTTTTAAAAATTATTTCAATAACAGATCCTTCTGCAGAAAATGTTTCTTATTTTCATGCATTCGAACAAATCTTACTCATAGTCAATCAATTCATTTTCTTTGTACGAACGAGTTTAGCAATAACCCAACCCATGGCCCAATGCTTCATGAGAATTTCGACTTTCGTTTATATCTTTGAAGACCAGTTATTAAGAAGATCCTTATAGACGTACGATTTCACACGGGGTCGAGAACGTCATCCCCATATGGATACATTATTACATACAAGGTCGTTAACGTTAATCATATGAATATGTTTCAATACTGAGTTTGAGGCAGATACATGTACATTGTATCTGTTTTTATGTGATACATAACTTTGTTACTTCTTTTGATGTTTAATATAACAATTGTCATTTAAGAACCGTAAAACGCTTTACATGTATGTGATGGGAAACATTTTGGGATTTATGGAAATTAATAATTAGACAATTGATATCAATTGCCGGTAAACAGCATTAATAGACATTCCTTGACATTACATTTACCTGTGTTCACATAAAAATGTTGGTAAATATGTATAAATATCAGAAGACATTAAATCTGTATAATAGATACAGAATCACAAAACTAGTGTTAAACTTTCTGCTGAAACATATAAAGAAAAAAGTTACTGTTGAAGTTTTATTTTTTGACAGAATGATAGCGTAGTCGGTAAAATAAAAAGATAAGGAGGACAAGCCATGTGAAGCAAACATTTGCAAATATTTATTTTTGAACTATTCTAACCATATAACTGGCTTTGTATGTCTGTCATGTTATCGGTTCTTTAATCATTTAATGTTGTAGACAATAATTTGCTGGTCCGTATTTAACATTTATACATATGAAATTGATGTCCAGCAAACCTTATAAACCAGGATTGTACCTTTTCCGTATCAAGTTGTTTCTATACCGTACGAGGCGATATCACTAAATCGACCAATTACTTAAATAAGCGCATTAAATACGCTCTGATTCGATGGTTTTTCCCGTTTTAAGTTACATTTCTTATTAATATAATTCTTTATTTGTTTCACTGGGATTACGAACAGCCCAAGGGCTACTAGTTGTTTTCCTCACATATAACAAACAAGTGAACGGTACAACATTTACATTATTAACATACAGTACAAAATACAGGAAATGCATGAACATTTACACTGGTCATTGGCACCACTTCATGACACATACACACCCACACACATACACACCCACACACATACACACCCGCACACAACACACAAACACACACACACATACAATCAGACAAATACACGGAGAACAATAAGAAGGAAGAAAGACAGAGACAGACAGAGATAGGGAAAGAGGGACAGAGAGAGGATGAGAGGGAAAGACAGACAGACAGGCAGATAGAGAAAGCGAGGAAAAGAGGGGAGGGGGAATAGACAGGCAGACAGACAGACAGACATAGAGTCTACTTGAATCTATTACTTCCCTCGATAAATTTAAAGACAGACTGAAAAATGAGGGTATTGGTCTGTTGGTCAAGAGAGTTTGAGCCGTTAATAAGTAATGTACAGAGCTGATCAGGTATTCAATTAGACACAGTGTCTGGATTTACGTTTGGTGATATAATTCTAGATACAGGTTGTACACAATGTAATAGGGTATGTCTGACATTCTGGTATTTTGGACAGTAAAGAAAGAAATGCTTTTTGTCTTCAATCAAATTTAAACAGTTATCACAGTACTTATTGGGTGTTAGCTTGTATGAAAATCTGTGTTTGTTAAGAGCACTTAGTCCCATTCTTATACGTGCATGATTTATTTTGTGTTTGCCATGGCTATATGAAAAGATGGGATTTCGTTTAGTATCTGAAGATTTAAGAGAATTTCGAAATAGCTGTAAGCTTCCGGATGTTTTAATTTGTTCTGGTAGGTTATTCCAATCTCTGATTGTCTTAGGAAAAAAGGACTGATAGAAAAATGATGGGAAGGATTGTGTTTATATTTCTAAAATTATAGTTGTTAGTTCGGTGGCTTTGAAGTGGACATACGTGATGAAGGTATGAAGGACAGAGATTGTGTTTTATTTTGTACAATAGGGTAAGACGATGATGTCTTCTGCGGTCTTTAAGGGTTTCCCATCCCAATTCAGATAATAATTTAGAATATTTAGTTGCTTTGTACACAACGGTACATATAAAATGCAGCTCTACGCTGAACACTTTCTAAAAGATGAGATTCTGCCTGCGTGCAACTATCAAATAAAATATCACCATATTCTAATGTTGATCGAATGTTGTATAGCTTCCATACACGAACGAGGAATAATATAACATAAAGTAAGGAAAATATTTAGAATTTTGTTTGCTTTTGTAACTAGATCAGAGATATGAGATGTCCATGTTAAGTTTTCACAAAGTTTTAAACCAAGGTGCTTGTGTGTAGAAACTCGCTTTATAGCTATATATTATGTAATTTAATAGTAGGCGTTATTATGTTTGGTTTCTCAGAAAAAAAATGCAAGCTCTATTTTGTTTGGATTATAAGTAACTAGCCATTTGTTTGCCCATAAAGATAATTTTTGTAAGTCATTGTTAAGCATTGTTACAGAGGTTTCGTTTAAAAGTTCTTTCGAGAGAGATGTGTCATCAGCAAAGAGGCTTATATCACATTGTAAGTTATGGTAAATATCTTTTATGTAAATCAGAAAGAAAATAGAACCTAAAATAGATCCCTGTGGAACCCCAGCATTTGTATACATAGAACTGGAGGCTTTTCCATTAAAAAAGACGAACTGCTGTCTCTGATTTAAGTAACTTGAGATCCAGTTAAGTAGAACTCCATCTATACCTATACTTTGGAGCTTATACAGTAACCCATAGTGCCACACCTTGTCAAAAGCCTTTGATACATCTAAAAAAAAAACGAACAAACGTCTTTCCAATTATCCAGTGACTGCGAAATTTTATGTTCTATTTTAACATGCTGATTATAGAAAAATCATTTATTTTAAAACCAGATTTTTTTTACAAAAGTCATATATATGTTTATACACTATTTTTTCAAGACATTTTGATGTATTAGACAGCAGAGATATTGGTCTGTAGTTGTTAACTTGCTTTTTACAGCCTTTTTTGTATACAGGACAAACCTGGGATTTTTGTTCAAGAAGTAGGGAAGACACCACTTTGGAGGGATTTATTTAATATAGAGCCCATAATTTACTAAGAGGTTTAGCACAATATTTAAGAATGTAATTACTCAATCCATCAGGATCTGTTGATTTTTTAATATTAGCAGACTGAAATAATGTCTGTACCTCGTCGGGAGTTGACTGTATATGGTCAAGAGTATTGTTTGTTGTATTTATTGGTTGCAAAATTGGTTTAGGCATATTGTCAGGTATGGTGCATTGTTCAGAAAAATATTTGTTAAAAAGCTTCTGACTTTAACCTATCATCAGAAATTAGTTCGTTACCCACTACAAGTGGGGGTATAACTGTATCAGATTTCTTTCCCATTAGAGCTTTAGATATCGACCAAAATTGCTTGTTGTTAGAATTGCTGGTTCTGAGTTCGTTAAAATATATTCGTTGTAACGTTTAATTGCATTTTTCTTAGCATGGTTTGCCTCCCTACGTGTGAGAAAAAAAACTTAATCTGTCAATATCACTTTTGGTTCTTTTGAAACGCTGAAAAGCCCTTTTTTCTGCGTCTAAAAAACTGTCTTACTTCATTTGTCATCCACGGCTTATCACGGGGTCGGATAGTGACTATTTTATTTGGTATGAAACTTCTACATGTATTTATTATGAAATAGGTGGCATTATCAACTACGTCATCTAGGTCGTCAAAGACATTTAGAACAATATCTAACTGGGCATTTTCGAGGGTATTATTTAGGTTTAGAATGCCTGTTGACTTAGTCCCATATTCTCTTTGATATGATTGTGGTTTATGGATTTTGAAATTTAATTTAACGAAAATTGTATTGTGATCTAGATTGGACAAGGGGTCAAGGACACCACTGTCAGTGACAAGGTTGAGATTATCAGTAAAAATAAGGTCCAATATGTTTGAAGTATTTTCAGTATAACGTGTGGGCTCCGTAATGAGTTGGTACAAATTGTTTTGAAGCGATATATTGTATAACCTTAAACCTAGTTCACTATTTACGTGTGAGCCATTCCATTCTTTACATCGATCATTGAAGTCGCCTAATAAGATAAAAGTGTCTGGAAGTTCGTGCCGCATATTGTCAAGATTTTCAGTAAAGTAATTGAGGAAAGAATTTCTAGTTTCTGAAGTTTGATTTGGTGGCCTGTATATTGTGCCGATAAATAGTTTATGACAATGCTGGGTAGCTCTAAATATATGCTTTCAACTTCATTTGATTCAAGGTCAAATCTACGTCTACACGAGATGGAATCACGTATATAAATAGCAACACCTCCCTACTTCTGCGCTACTTGAGGATGTATGCTTGTGAATATGGATATAAGGATTAATTAATGAATTCCAAGTACCGATTGAACAGCGATATTGGCTAACATCAATCATTAGGGTTGGAAAACAGAGAGAGAAAAAGAAACAAGGGAGAGGGAATGGAGGGAAAAAATAAAATGAAAATGGAGAGAGTTGTTCTACAGGACTCAAAAATTGTATACTCAGAAGTACAATTTATACAATTTAAAATATATGACAATGTCTACCACCATTATATTGAATCAATTTGTTACATTATGCGCTGAAAGTGAGATAAGACACATCGAGGATTAGACATCGCTATAATTACGATCGAGGTGGATACTGAAAGAAATGTGAACCAAGATGTTACTCTAAAGTGTCATATTATGCTTTGAATAAACGTATAAAAGTATCACTACCAGGAGATACAAGAAAGCGGTTTACGGTACACCAAAAACAAAATGGAGAACTAAGATCACGTAAGGGAACCATTGAGGTAAACAAATAAAAAATGGTAAACACACAGAATCAACATGAAAACATTTACAACTTAATAAGTATGTGACACATGATACATATCCGAACGACTATGGTAAGCATTTAAGAAAGGGAGTATCATGAGACTATAAACACCATGGTAAATACATATGTGGCATGTAGTGCTAGCAGAGTATAAAAATAACTTTAATGGGGTTTTTGGGGGGTTATATTAAAAATTGTGCAGTATGCTCATATGCAACGCTCCTCAATACCATGTTACGTGGCATTCTATTGAGCAAAATGTCAAAGATCAAGTCAACACTATGGCAAATATATATTTGATGGCTGAAGATAGAGGGGCCGTAGAAAATTTGTCCCGTGAAAATGTATATATATATATTTATATTACAGTAAACTAGAAAAAAAGTAAACTCTAGTGGTGAAAACATTCCAAATAAGGATATACCTACATGGTAACGTGTGGTAATACCTTGTAACATGGTGATCGTGAACAAATCGACCAATTACTTAAATAAGCGCATAAAATACGCTTTGATTCACTGGTTGTTCCCGTTTTAAGTTACATTTCTTATTGTAGACACTAAAATGATTAACGACATGGCATCTCCAATACAATTCTATTTCTGCTGCAGATAAAATTAATGTTAAGCAATTTTTAAAAAGAAATTAAAATTAAGTACTAAATAATAAGCAGTATCCCTTACGGTAATAAGACGATAATATATATTATGCCATAAATATCACCATGGCAAGCTTGTAAGACATGTTAAGTGCATAAACAACTAGAACACTTCAAATGAAATGAAAATGGCCGTTTTTTTTTTATTAAAAACGACATGTTTATATAAAAACTTTATCTTTTAATTTTTTTGTCTAATGTACTTAAAAGTCTTAGATGAGGTAAGAAAACGCCATAATCATATTGAGAAGGAGGCAAGAAGGTGAGGTGTTGAGTAATAAAATTCATTTTTGGATATTTTTCAAAATTAGATCATGATGTAAAAAGAAGGTACACACCTGGTTCCTCCATCATCTTCAGCAGGCTTGTGACCTATGGTCAGCTAGTGCACGTTCTTATATAGGGTGCTAAAACTAGCCACAAATTCATACGACTTTTGACCTTCTCACCTCCTTCTAATGGTCAGCGTCCGCTCATATCAATCATAGATACAACTAATACAGTACTTTAAAATTCATGATATTGAAACATAATAAAAAAAACAAAGTATTACTAGGATATTCATAAAGTACATTAAACCAGGTTTAATTTGTATTTATGCCTGATTCCAAGTAAATATCACCATGGCAAGCTTGTATATAATGAAATGAAATTTATCGCTTAGTTGGAGATATAATTATATTTGAACATGAATAATATCCATGATGACAAGATAAAAAGTGTAATTCATAAAAAAGCAAAAGACTACACTTGACTATAAATGGTGGTTTTCGGGGTGACTTCACGAATGATCACCGTTTTATTACCTTCTATTTCTCATACATTAGACACATCCTATAGAACGGTTAGAAATTAGAGGCGTATTCTGCATAAAATTGTTTATGCAACTTCTATTTATCAATGACAAATTCCCATTCCTACGTTTGCTATATAAAGGACCTATGATGGATGACATTACATTATAGGTTGTAATGAATTCAAAAATATTCAAATTCGTAAACGGAGGATACTTTATTACAAGGCACAGATTATGATTGATGGCATAACTGACTTTGGGCACCTTGTAACACAGTTTGGACTTCAAACTGCATGCTTTAATTTTCTGTTTTGTAAATAAATTTAAATGCCAATAGAGCATTGGGAAGCTTTTTAACCATTTCACCCCTTTGTAACTTAAGTAGACTCTACCATGCATTGATATGGATGTGTCCATTATGGTCTACAGTGGTGAAAGAGTTAACTGTGGCCTCACTGCTATCATACACAAATTGGCAACTTAGGATATGTCTTTTTTTAAATCATCGTAAATACTTTGCTTTTTCCTACGCATAAAGCCAAAGCACTATAATAGAAAGTTCATTACGGAGTTTAATGTATATGCTTAGTATAAATGATATGATAATTAATATCACTATACTAAGAGCTATAGCTAGAGTATAGCTCTGATCATAGGTACAATTGTAAAACTAAATGAAAGATAAAGACTCAATTTATTTTACTTGTTATAACGTCACACTGGTATCTACAATTAAATGAGTAGGATAAAAAACATTAATAGCAGTTTACCATCAAATAAAGTACAACACCATCACTGCACAAAATCGAACTCAAAGGCAATATCGAAACAACAACAGGAACTGACGAAACATCAGAGCAAAAGGAATTATTTTTGTTTCTTTGATGTTTGCACACTCCATGAATCTCCTGATACTTAGTTCATATTTTACCCAAGCTTTATCGATTTTGTCATTAATTATCACGTGAACTATTATATATGCAAGGTAAATCGGCGTCCTAGTGGGAATGGCCATTCTTCAATCACATACCGATTTTTTAAAAAAATGTCTCTTACTTCACAGCATATTTTTTATCAGGTACCATGGTTCGTTATAGAAACATTTGATAGTGTTTGTGATCATAGCGGAAATTTAAGTAAAAATATAATAAATTAGCATGTGTTCCCCTGAAAGCAAAACGGAAAAGTCGGAAAATGAACACTGGATAAATGGTGGCTTTTAAAGTGAATGCACAACGTTGGAGATTTTTACCATGTCATAAATCATCTCCAACATATATACTGATTGTAAATGGAGAAAGTGTTTTAGATCAATCTGAAAAAGCTTAACATTTTAACAAAACATTTGTATAGTATTGGTAGTTAATTTAATGACAGCTTACCTGATATTGAGATGTTCGCAAGTGATATTGCTTTTGATATTCCTTACATCACTTCCAATTTTATTCTGAAGCAAATAGGTAATTTTTCTGATAGTAAAGCAACAGAAAGTGATGACATCCCAGTACAGTTATTGACACTTCTTGGTGAGGCCATTATCAGCCGATTAGCATACATACTTTTTTTCAATAAGTACTGGCAGTTTTCCAACTAAATGGAAGCGTACAAAGGTCACACCTGTAATTAAAGCTGGTGATTGTTGCCTTTTAAATAATTATAAACCTGTTTCTATTTTAAGTGTCCTTAGCAAAATCTAAGAAATGTATGTCCATGGTGTCTTCTTTAATATTTTGGGAAAACAATGACCAATTTAATGATTGTCGTATGATTTTAGGCTTAAGCATTCTACTGAGTTAAATAGACAGAAGCAAACTTAAAGGTGTTGTTTTTATACCTGTGTAAGGCATTTGATACTGTTAATTATCATGTTTTGATGCATAAACTTGAGTCTTATAATATGAGTGATATGTGAGGTCCAAATCGGTGTACTATAGACGTAATCTGATTCCTGTGATATCAGCGTCGGAGTATCTCAAGGGTTGTTCGACCTCTTTTAAATGTTCTTCGTCATTTTATTATGATTGACTATCCCCGGCATGTACATATACATGTAACTCTACTGCTTCCATGTATGATGATTACACGTCACAGTAATGTAGGTAATTTTATCAATCAAGTCGAGCAGTTAGTATGCGATAAGTTAAAGAAATCTTTGTCGTGGATGAAAACCAAAAAAAGTGTATATGGTTCCAAAACAAAGTGAATGTTAATCGGATCTTCTCAGAAATTGTCGTGAGACCGAAAGCTGCAAGTTAAAGCTACTAATGACACTGTTGAAACAGTACATTATACCAAGCTTCTTGGTAGAAAAGTCAGTTTCGTTTTTTTGGAAAGCCGTTGATAAAAATAGCTAAAGACCGAAATAGCTTAATTTCCGGGCCTATCAGTGAGAATTTACCGTGTACAGTACTACGCTGTCGACCGATAACACAGTGTGTCAGTTATGAGTCTGAGTTCAAACATAACGCATTCTCGAATTTACACAATACATCTCAAGCTACAATTATAAGTATCATAATATATACCTCTTTTCAAATATCTCTGTTCAGAGATGGATTATAAGTATCATAATATATACCTCTTTTCAAATATCTCTGTTCAGAGATGGATTTTAATAACAACGAATAGTCTAGAGCATGCATGCTCTGAGAGGATATCGCAGGGAGAATTTTAAACCTCACGAGCTACGATATCAATAGGTTTAAACAAAATATAGATCAATCATTTATAACGATGATTGAGATTTTGTTGGAAGATGATTTTAATTCAGAATAAATGCAGATACTTGTATTCAAAAGAGGCTACGAAAATAAAGCGAGAATTTACCTTCTCTCCTCGGCTGGAAAGATTTTGTTGTTAGTTAGAAATTCACCGAAAGTTGCCGCTAAAACGTACTGTTGTTCAGTTAAGGATTTCGTCATTACAATTTTGTGACAAGATCATAAAATAAACTTCCTTCACTAAATTGTTCCTTTAAGCAGTATAGTATTCCTGACTGTTTCTTTTGTTCATCTATTTGATGTTAACCATCAAATTCAAATGTTGCTGAGAAAAATGATAAACTTCAAAAAGAGGAGCTAAAATTATTTGAAGTATTGCTAATTATTTAACCCCTATTACTTTCTTCTTCAGAAAATTAACTGGCTACCATTCTTAGATTGCTTTTGTTACAGAAGATGTGTTCTAACTTAAAACAATTTATATGGTGATGCCCCATCTAATTTTACTTATGTCTTTACATTTGTAGAGCAAGTCACTACTTGAACAACTAGATATGTAACTGTACGCAAACTTTATGTACCAAAAATCAAAACTACAAATTATAAAGTGCTCTCTCGTTTTTTATACAATAAATTTACAATTTGAGAGGAACTCCTACTGTTAGCAGATTTAAGAAACTTTCTTTGAAGCTATTTTCCAACAATATGTATTTATTATTATTGTAACTGTATTGCATGCCTACTGTGTTGTTATATACTGTTTGCCCGATGTCATGTTGTACTCTGTAATGTGTAACGTTTGTATTGTTTGTCCTGTACGTAGTATATCTCTACTCTGTAATGTGTAACGTTTGTATTGTTTGTCCTGGACGTAGTATATCTCTACTCTGTAAGGTGTAACGTTTGTATTGTTTGTCCTGTCCTGTACGTAGTATATCTCTACTCTGTAATGTGTAACGTTTGTATTGTTTGTCCTGTACGTAGTATATCTCTACTCTGTAGGGTGTAGCGTTTGTATTGTATATGTCCTGTACGTAGTATATCTCTACTCTTTAAGGTGTAGCGTTTGTATTGTATATGTCATGTACGTAGTATATCTCTACTCTGTAAGGTGTAACGTTTGTATTGTTCATGTCCTGTACGTAGTATATCTCTACTCTGTAATGTGTAACGTTTGTATTGTTTGGCCTGTACGTAGTATATCTCTACTCTGTAAGGTGTAGCGTTTGTATTGTATATGTCCTGTACGTAGTATATCTCTACTCTTTAAGGTGTAGCGTTTGTATTGTATATGTCCTGTACGTAGTATATCTCTACTCTTTAAGGTGTAGCGTTTGTATTGTATATGTCCTGTACGTAGTATATCTCTACTCTTTAAGGTGTAGCGTTTGTATTGTATATGTCATGTACGTAGTATATCTCTACTCTGTAAGGTGTAAAGTGTGTATTGTTTGTCCTGTACGTAGTATATTACAAAAATAGATACACAAAAGACATAAGTATAAGGCAAAATGAAAAAGAAAAATCAGTGGAATCAAACAAAAAAAGTTGCATGATTACACAATATATGAGGTACACAACGATAAATAAAGACATACACAGGATTATATCAAACAGCAAGGGAACATGTATGTAACGACAGGACTGTCAAATTGCCAGGATGAACCAGATATAATACGAATGCATATGATTTACATGTCTGGCAGACTATCGTCGTTAATTAAACGTAAGAAGGGATACTTTTTCAGCATAAATACAACAATCTCTTGCAAAAGATGCGAAAAGGCTGTCCTCATTAACAAATATGTCTTTCATGGCAGCAGATGGACTGCCGAGGATCGTCGCAATTTGCACCTCCCTACATGAGTTAGCAAGAACAACATACACATTCACCGGATAATCGTTGACTATCTTGGTGAAAAGTTCATCACGTAGAGTTAGCAATGTGGGACTACGGCAGTCTAATATACAATGCGCAACTGCATCTTCTGCAAAGATATTGCACTGGGCACATGATAGTTCACAATTAGATGGAATAACCCATAGCTTTGCAACGTTTTTACACATTGTGTTGAGATTAGGGAAACATTTAGATAGGTACCATAGTGGCAAAGGGCTGATCTGACACTGCAGGTGTTTGAATCTTAAGAACTCATCACAAGCATTGAGACGTTCACTCCATTGCAAGGAGTACTCACCTAATACGACACCTTTTGCGAAGTGTTTCCAATAGTTTTTAACCGGGACAAACCCAGTTTGCAAACATTGGTACAAAAAGTCTTGTAGATCATATTTGTGAAGTATGTTCCAAATGTCTAGAACAAAGCCTTTTTCGTTACAACAAATGCCAAAATATACATGAAAAAGTCTCAGTAAGAACAATCTCTTTGCTGTAAAACGTGCATCTGTTCTGCATAAAGCAGAGAAGAATCGAAGTTTCGATAGTTCAATGTTTAGACGTATGGACGTAAGTCCAAGCATACTAAGGACAATATCTGATCTAGTGCGCCGCGGAAAACCTTGAATGAGCTTTGCACACAAATGGTGAACTGTTTCAATGCGATTCCATTCGGTCTCGGAAAGTGAATACCAGAGTTCACCGCCAAAAAGGCTACTTGGCATTACAATTGTTTTATACAGCTTAGCACCGGTCAATGGGTTGATTCCAGTACCAAATAAGTTGCAGTTAAGCAAAGCAAAACATTGACCACGTAGCTTGTGAACAATCTCATTGACATCTGGACAGCCTGGTTTGAACTTATTCAAAAAGATACCGACATGTTTACAATGAATAGATTCAGGGAGTGCTTCGCTGCCGAGACTCCATCTGCGTGTTATCTTTGAAAAGACACTTTTGCTTTCATTAAAAACAATTACGGTAGATTTTGATGCGTTGTAACTAAATCGCCACTTACAACTGTAACTGTAGCAGATGTCCATGAGACAGTCCAAGCCATGTTTACAAAAAGACAGAAGGGTAATATCATCTGCTTGAGTTGGACAAGTAACATTTACACCATGTATAAGTAAAGAGTACTGTGAAGCACATAACTCATCCAGTAAATCATTAATAAAAACTGTATACAGCCAGGGAGAAATAATGCTTCCCTGACGCGTACCTTGGCATATCTTAAACCAGTTAGAAATAAAACCTTGGTGCAATACTGCGCTGTACATATTTGAGTATAATGAAACAATGATATTGATATACTTTGAATTTAGACCTAAACTGTGAAGTTTGAAAAATAGGCCGTTATGCCAAACACAGTCAAATGCTTTGGCAGCATCAAGAACATATGTAAAAAGTTTACTGTTATTATCACACGCATATTTGATAGATTCATGGACTAGAAATGACGTGAAAATACTACTTACATTCTTTTGAAATCCATTCTGTAAGGGGTTAGGTATAAACAAGTTTGTATCCTCAAGTCTGTAAGGTGTAACGTGTGTATTGTTTGTCCCGTCCGTAGTATATCTCTACTCTGTAAGGTGTAACGTGTGTATTGTTTGTCCTGTACGTAAGGTGTAACGTGTGTATTGTATATGTCCTGTACGTAGTATTTCTCTACTCTGTAAGGTGTAACGATGTAACGTGTGTATTGTTTGTCCCGTCCGTAGTATATCCCTACTCTGTA
This sequence comes from Mizuhopecten yessoensis, assembly GCF_002113885.1. NCBI lineage: Eukaryota > Metazoa > Mollusca > Bivalvia > Pectinida > Pectinidae > Mizuhopecten > Mizuhopecten yessoensis. The sequence continues at coordinate 102,335 of NW_018403544.1, read as the reverse complement.
AGGTGTAACGTGTGTATTGTTCTACTCTGTAAGGTGTAACGTTTGTATTGTATATGTCCTGTACGTAGTATATCTCTACTCTGTAAGATGTAACGTGTGTATTGTTTGTCCTGTACGTAGTATATCTCTACTTTGTTAGGTGTAAAGTGTGTATTGTTTGTCCTGTACGTAGTATATCTCTACTCTGTAAGGTGTAACGTGTGTATTGTGTATCATGTACGTAGTATATCTCTACTCTGTAAGATGTAACGTATGTATTGTTTGTCCTGTACGTAGTATATCTCTACTTTGTTAGGAGTAAAGTGTGTATTGTTTGTCCTGTACGCAGTATATCTCTACTCTGTAAGGTGTAAGGTTTGTATTGTATATGTCCTGTACGTAGTATTTCTCTACTCTGTAAGGTGTAACGTTTGTATTGTTTGTCCTGTACGTAGTATATCTCTACTTTGTTAGGAGTAAAGTGTGTATTGTTTGTCCTGTACGCAGTATATCTCTACTCTGTAAGGTGTAAGGTTTGTATTGTATATGTCCTGTACGTAGTGTATCTCTACTCTGTAAGATGTAACGTGTGTATTGTATATGTCCTGTATGTAGTATATCTCTACTCTGTAAGGGGTAACGTTTGTATTGTATATGTCCTGTAAGTAGTATATCTCTACTCTGTAAGGTGTAGCGTGTTTATTGTTTGTCCTGTACGTAGTATATCTCTGCTCTGTAAGGTGGAACGTGTGTATTGTATATGTCCTGTATGTAGTATATCTCTACTCTGTAAGGTGTAAGGTTTGTATTGTATATGTCCTGTACGTAGTATATCTCTTCTCTGTAAGGTGTATCGTGTGTATTGTGTACCCTGTACGTAGTATATCTCTTCTCTGTAAGGTGTAACGTTTGTATTGTTTATGTCCTGTACGTAGTATATCTCTACTCTGTAAGGCGTAACGTTTGTATTGTTTATGTCCTGTACGTAGTATATCTCTACTCTGGAAGGTGTAACGTGTGTATTGTTTGTCCTGTCCGTAGTATATCTCTACTCTGTAAGGTGTAGCGTGTTTATTGTTTGTCCTGTACGTAGTATATCTCTACTCTGGAAGGTGTAACGTGGATATTGTTTGTCCTGTACGTAGTATATCTCTACTCTGTAAGGTGTAACGTTTGTATTGTATATGTCCTGTACGTAGTATATCTATACTCTGTAAGGTGTAACGTTTGTATTGTTTATGTCCTGTACGTATTATATCTCTACTCTGTAAGATGTAACGTTTGTATTGTTTATGTCCTGTACGTAGTATATCTCTACTCTGTAAGGTGTAACGTTTGTATTGTTTATGTCCTGTACGTATTATATCTCTTCTCTGTAAGATGTAACGTTTGTATTGTTTATCTCCTGTACGTAGTATATCTCTACTCTGTAAGGAGTAACGTTTGTATTGTATATGTCCTGTACGTAGTATATCTCTCCTCTGTAAGGTGTAACGTTTGTATTGTATCTGTCCTGTACGTAGTATATCTCTACCCTGTAACTTGTATATGTCCTGTACGTAGTATATCACTACTCTGTAAGGTGTAACGTTTGTATTTTATATGTCCTGTACGTAGTATATCTCTGCTCTGTAAGGTGTAACGTTTGTATTGTTTATGTCCTGTACGTATTATATCTCTTCTCTGTAAGATGTAACGTTTGTATTGTTTATGTCCTGTACGTATTATATCTCTACTCTGTAAGATGTAACGTTTGTATTGTTTATGTCCTGTACGTATTATATCTCTTCTCTGTAAGATGTAACGTTTGTATTGTTTATGTCCTGTACGTATTATATCTCTTCTCTGTAAGATGTAACGTTTGTATTGTTTATGTCCTGTACGTAGTATATCTCTATTCTGTAAGGTGTAACGTTTGTATTGTTTATGTCCTGTACGTATTATATCTCTTCTCTGTAAGATGTAACGTTTGTATTGTTTATGTCCTGTACGTATTATATCTCTTCTCTGTAAGATGTAACGTTTGTATTGTTTATGTCCTGTACGTATTATATCTCTTCTCTGTAAGATGTAACGTTTGTATTGTTTATGTCCTGTACGTAGTATATCTCTCCTCTGTAAGGTGTAACGTTTGTATTGTATCTGTCCTGTACGTAGTATATCTCTACCCTGTAACTTGTATATGTCCTGTACGTAGTATATCTATACTCTGTAAGGTGTAACGTTTGTATTGTGTATGTCCTGTACGTAGTATATCTCTACTCTGTAAGGTGTAACGTGTGTGTTGTATATGTCCTGTACGTAGTATATCTCTACCCTGTAACGTGTAACGTTTGTATTGTGTATCCTGTACGTAATATATCTCTACTCTGTAAGGTGTAACGTTTGTATTGTTTGTCCTGTACGTAGTATATCTCTACTCTGTAAGGTGTAACGTGTGTATTGTGTATCATGTACGTAGTATATCTCTACTCTGTAAGGTGTAACGTGTGTATTGTTTATATCCCGTACGTATACGTAGTATCTCTGTTTCACAGGGCAATATTGAAATTTAGATCTATAAAGATTTCATTATTATATCAATCACCAACTTGTTGAGGCATAATTAACCAAACTTGGTCATGAATAATGCTGAAATAACGTAGGTGGAAATCAGGCATGATGTCAACCATCTTATCCATAATGATTGATGCTGGTCTCAGTAAAGGTTTGGGTCATTTCGTTTCGAACGTTAATTTTTGACGTTAACAAGAGTAGGTCCAGCCAGCGATCTGTAGATGTGGAGTCACTCGAGTATGTGCATAGTCTGCAGTTACTCTGCAGTGGGTACATTATTCGTAGCTCCGCCACCTTTTTCTGCATTCGGTCAATTAACAAATCATTCTTTAGGCGTCTGTACCTAATCTCAAAACGTCATCTAGGCCGATTTTGTTTCAAAGACGGAGAAAACATATCCGTATTATATTTCAAAGATTAGATATCGGGTGACTCTCCTCGCATACAAATTGAATAAGAAAGGGGAACATAACGTATAGAGGTAAAAAGTGGGTCGGCCGCCAGTATGTCACGTGAAACCCGACACCGTCAGAGGTATAGTCTTGTCTCATCTACCGTATTTCTCTTAATGAACGTCCTTGCAATATGTTACTCTACGACTTTTTGTAGTATTGTTTATGGTTTATATTATCACTTATATCAACATTGGATTGAACATTCAGCATTCTAACAATCCGTTAACAAATTACTAATATATTTATTTATTTTTATTGATTAAGTACACGGTATCAAGATGTTACAAAAACAAAACAAAAAAGCTAACAATACTTAGGCATTGCTGTCAATTTGTTTTTTTCAACAGAGTCTGAACAGCATTTGTTTTATTTATAATTGCATTCATACACATAAAGATGGTTCATTAACTTATTCATTTAAAAATTTCACCCTGTAAGAGAAAGAGTTGAATTGTTATTTTCCGTTTAAAAAACATAATGCTTGGGAAAAATCAATAATTCTATGAGATTTGCCATGGCTAGATTAAGAAAAACACAAATATGGGCAGGTCAGTCATAGTATATAATGGTGTTATTTTACTGTAGAGCAGCCTGACTACATGATGTTGTTGTTAAGGTATCCATCACCCTACAGGTATGTGATATATAGCAATGTGTATCTACTACATAACATATGTTTTATGTACATTTTATTTGTAGACTGCAAAAGTAGCTGTAAAGTTTATTAAGTGTGACGATGATACTTGCAAATAAAATAAGTTTAAATTAAATGCAGGAATAAATGTTCTGGCCCCAGGATCATGAAACAATCTTAGACTTAAGTATTTGCTAGGCCAATCACGCAGGGCGCCACTTTTCATAGGGCCAGGCATACCTTAGTAACGATGAATATATACATTTTGTAATACTCTTAAAACAAAACAATTACATTAGCGTTGCAAAACCCTTAAATTAATCGAATCTTCCCCTACCTTGAAGGCGTGACGCAGAAATATCCAACCCGAGAGAGTAATGACTTTTGGTGGTCTAACCAAAGGCTCTCCCGAGGGTTAGACAAGCAAAACAATCACTCAGAGGCTGAGGATATTACTCTTTTACACCTTCAAGGTAGGGGAGGATTAATTTTCTCCCATCCTAATATTTCAGTCACAACTCCACCAACTGTAATTTGTTTGTAAACAAACATAACATGTGGGGTATGAATATCGCCATTCACTTTTGATGACGTCACAATTACCGGTGACACATCTTACTGACGTCATAATGAAACACGCGCAAATCGGTACGATGCTATCTACTCCTAGGGAGTGACAATCTGATCTTTCCCGGCTTAAACAGGAGACACACCAGTAATGGATGGAAGAATACATATCAACCATCTCCTTCGGTCATGCTGTAAGGGTAGTATAATATCAATCGTGACGTGCAATGCAAATGAAATTTTGATATTTGCTGTTTTGTGCACACAATAAATTATACTACAAAATTACAACAGCTTCCATTTCCGTCTATGTGGAATTTTCTTTCTTGAATTGATAATGTTTCATTTTCTATGGACTTGCATTCCTATATCAAACTGACAGATTATTAAGTTTTCTTTACTTCTCGTGAATGGTGTACCTTTAAGTATAATATTATTTAACTGATTATATCTAAAAGTCCAAGAATGTGGCGAACTTCCGAAAAGAAGCGAACTTTTAATTGTTTTCTATGAAAGTGTAATCATTTGAATAGATCCAACACCAAATACATATTCATGCCATAACACACACTTAAAGATGTATGGAATTCATTTCAATACATAAAATATCCAATCGAATGTTTAGATCTACCTTGATAAATATGAATCCATTCCAATCTGTGTTTTCAAAGAGATATCTTTCATTCTATCCGTTGTCAGTCAGGGACAACTGATAAAATCACAGCATGGATGCTACCTCCAGCTGTAAACGTAAGGTATGTGGGCGTTTCAATATATATCACATACAAGTATAAGCTTTATATGCGTCATTTAGTACAATTTTCTGATGGAAATTGAAAGCCCAGTTTTGTTGAGTAAATATTTGTAAAATTTATTATCACCTACATATAAAATTTTCGTTAAAACATCTCATTTGAAAACATTCAGAAAAAAGGTTTGACAATTACTTTTGATTTATTGGGTACATTAACATGTCATATACTATAATTTATACGAAAACATGTATGTAAATTATATAAGAAAAAAAAGTTTGAAGAATTGTGTGACATTATGACGCCAAAACTTCAAATGAAAGGCGCGGTAACAAAACCGGTGCCACAGACGTGAAGGTAGTTCTTCGAGTAATTATATGTTTAAATGGCACTCATTTGTCGGAGAAATAAGCAAATTATAACCAGCACGTGTTTGTCTTCTTTTCCTGCATAAGAAAAAACAATGTGATTGATTAAGTTTACATGTAGAATAATTATAGTCACGTTTCATGTAGCATTTCAAGTAATTATATCATCAATCATATATAATGTACAACGCTTAGATAAGTTGCCATTCCTTCACTTTACTGCGCAACATGGATGTGGACTCTGTTAAGATCATCACAATGTCTCGATTTTCGATGTGAGTTTCTACTAATAAAGAAAACGGTATGTGTATGTCAGCCCTGTCCGTCCCTTTTCATTACGTGTAAAGTATTAACACTTCTGTTGCTAGTTTTATTACATCAACAATTGCAATGAAATGAAAGAAATTGTAAACAAAACTAAGTTTTCAAAATATGTATTCTGTGAGATTTCGTGTAAGTAATGCTTAATATAACAAAAACAGATTCTATGAAACGATTATTTGACTTGAAAAATGTTAGTATATTGAATAGTCCATTGTTTCCCCTTAAATAACAGATATATGTCGCAAATATGACAGAATACCGATGTGGAAATTGATAATATCGGTATACGCTGCCATACGACCCTCGATGTTTAATTGACTATTGCAAAATCGGCCCTTATTCAAAAATCAAAACGATATCTGCTGCCAAAAGAACTAGTAAAATTCATGGTTAAATATATGAAGTTCTATTTGTTGGTAACATTATTTCTGCGCGTAAGTCATTTTGGTTTAAGTAAGTAACTGATAATTTAGAATTACTAGATTATTTGTCCACAATGAAGTAATAGGTGTCCGCTGATTGGTTAAGCACGGTAATTATTCACAATGAAGTAATATGTGTCCGCTGATTGGTTAAGCACGGTAATTATTCACAATTAAGTGATAGATGTCCGCTGATTGGTTACGCACGGTTATTATTCACAATGAAGGGATAGATGTCCGCTGATTGGTTAAGCACGGTAATTATTCACAATGAAGTGATAGATGTCCGCTGATTGGTTAAGCATGGTAATTATTCACTATGCTGTGATAGATGTCGCTGATTTGTTAAGCACGGTAATTATTCACAATGAAGTGATAGATGTCCGCTGTTGGTTAAGCGCGGTTATTATTCACAATGAAGTGATAGATGTCGCTGATTTGTAAAGCGCGGCAATTTTTCATAATGAAGTGATAGATGTCCGTTGATTGGTTAAGCACGGTCATTATTCACTATGCTGTGATAGATGTCGCTGATTTGTTAAGCACGGTAATTATTCACAATGCAGTGATAGATGTCCGCTGATTGGGAAAGCGCGGTGATTATTGATAATGAAGTGATAGATGTCCTCTGATTGGTTAAGCACGGTAATTATTCACAATGCAGTGATAGATGTCCGCTGATTTGTAACGCGCGGCAATTATTCAGAATGAAGTGATAGATGTCCGCTGATTGGTAAAGCGCTGTGATTATTGATAATGAAGTGATAGATGTCCGCTGATTTGTAAACCGCGGCAATTATTCATAATGAAGAGATAGATGTCCGCTGATTGGTTAATCGCGGTAATTATTCACAATGAAGTGATAGATGTCCGCCGATTTGTAAAGCGCGGCAATTTTCCATAATGAAGTGATAGATGTCCGCCGATTTGTAAAGCGCGGCAATTTTTCATAATGAAGTGATAGATGTCCTCTGATTGGTTAAGCACGGTCATCATTCACTATGCTGTGATAGATGTCGCTGATTTGTAAAGCGCGGCAATTTTTCATAATGAAGTGATAGATTTCCGTTGATTGGTTAAGCACGGTCATTATTCACTATGCGGTGATAGATGTCGCTGATTTGTAAAGCGCGGCAATTTTCCATAATGAAGTGATAGATGTCCGCTGATTTGTAACGCGCGGCAATTATTCAGAATGAAGTGATAGATGTCCGCTGATGGTTAAGCGCGGTTAGTATTCACAATGAAGTGATAGATGTCCGCTGTTGGTTAAGCACGGTTATTATTCACAATGAAGTGATAGATGTCCGCTGATTGGTAAAGCGCGGTGATTATTGATAATGAAGTGATAGATGTCCGCTGATTGGTTAAGCACGGTTATTATGTTCTAACTGAAGTGGTAGATATCTGCTTATTGGACAAGCGTAGTAATATTGTTCCTGATGAAGTCGTAATTCATAAATATTTGCTAAGAGTTTACACATGGTAATTATGTCCATACAGTGGAATGCACATACAAATTAATGTTTCCATTAGATTGTATCCAAAACAGAAATGATGCGGCCATCATTAATGAAAGGAGCTAATTAACATATTGCCTTTGAAATACAAGGCAAAGCATGCATCTCATCTTCTCTGTTTTGCATATAGATCACTAGAATTTTACTCATCTACATTTAGATAAGTAAAATACCTGTCCAACCCATCACGAATGACCCACCTCTTTAAATAACTATATAATGTAAAGTAAAACTTCATGTAAATTAGCTCAATTTTCATTCATATTCATTAAACGCCTGCTATATACGTCATAGACACTTGTGTATGAGTTATCGGTAAATTGACAATTATGAGCCTTTGCATACTACTTTGCATATCGTTCCAGCATCTTTTCATATTAATAACTAGGAGATGTGCTCCATCTTAAAGATGAAATAAGAGGTTATCTAATTATGTGATATCCAAAATAATTTGGTCACATGTAAATAAGTAGAGAATGTATATACACAAGCAAATGAAATGACTAAACACATTTGCGACACAGCGGAGCCAATGATTCGGGAGCTCTGCGGTGGCATATACATGTTAAAATACACACTGTGGTTAACAGCCCACTGTCATAACGTTATCTATGATAACGGGAATATTTAAGAGACGGGTAAAATATGATGGTTGGGCCTTTTAGCGTTATGAAAACAAATACCTATTCATATTGCGTTAGTACGATGCAATCCTTGACTTCCGGTTTGATGTATACACATCAAATATGTCAGGAGGTTCCGGTTATTTCTTTGGGATTTTAAAAATGTGTTTTGAAATAATGTTACAGGTTATTGTTTCCCTTACAATGTTTATATCATCATTTCCAAAACTGTTACGCTACGAACCAACACAAATACGTATATGGTTTTCGTATTAGGCTTATAATGAAGAAACAGAATGGATAATAAGGAAACATAGTCTTCACAAACCTGCATCTTTGGAAAATTGAAATTGGAAAAATTGGAAAATCCTTTATATTGAGAACCCATTATTTTTTATCATATGAATACCGTGTTATGAAGTGTCATAAACCCATCACATACCTTATATTAATGTAACGTAATAAGTAATATCACTCCAGAAAAGACGTCACAATCGAATAGGAACAATCAATGTGACGTCACGTCATTGTGAAACGGACGCAATTTTCATCGTTTCAGAGGCGGCCAAGTGCTAAATATTCGTTTCAGATCACAATTATACAGTTTACTTTGCATTGTATAATAAAATGAATCTTTCATTCGTTTCCCTTCATATTAGATTTATGATTGTCGTTTTGGATTTTTCATATTTGCTCGCCAGAGGCTAGCAAAAATGAAAAATCCAAAACTTGTATCATAAATCTAATATGAAGGGAAACTTATGGCAGAACATCTATAAAGACAGTACCATCGAAACCACATCGAAAGCATCATGTAAAATAGAAATATCTCGGTACATGTACCAGTGAGATTATTCTTTGATTCCTACAATCACGTGTGAGTTTATTCTTGGATTCCTACAATCACGTGTGAGATTATTCTTGGATTCCTACAATCACGTGTGAGGTTATTCTTCGACTACTACAATCACGTGTGAGGTTATTCTTGGATTCCTACAATCACGTGTGAGGTTATTCTTGGATTCCTACAATCACATGTGAGATTATTCTTGGATTCCTACAATCACGTGTGAGGTTATTCTTGGATTCCTACAATCACGTGTGAAGTTATTCTTGGATTCCTACAATCACGTGTGAGATTATTCCTTCCTTAATTCAGATGTCTGCAGTAAGTTTTGTCTAAAGGTACCGAGATAATGTGTACTAGCCACATGTTTTTTGTTGTTTTTTATACAAATTTTAATTCCTCAGCATTTTGATATTCTCATTTTCATAGATCTTTGACATATGCATATGCGAATATTCAGTGGTTGTTGAAGGCTGCCAGAGTTGAGGAGCCCTGGGATCAGCCCCCCCGAACAATAAAGTGTCCACTCGCAGGTGGTCTTTCACTATTCGTACACCTTACATTCAATAGCTATGTTTATACATGTGTTATATATAAATATATATTTTATATAGTTATATTAAGTTTGTAAGTTGTCCCCGTGCATGCATGTATCAGCCACGCCAACACTGTATCCGTCTGTGTCATGTCCCTGTGAAGTCTTTTACTTTGCACCCGGACAAGAATGAGGACGTCCATTACCTACATGCACGCGGTATATTACTAGGTTTTTTGAATTTTATTTTTTATTACAATTATTCTTAACAATACAAAAAAGTAAAGACTCATTTTGTTTATCTAATGATAGTATTCGATTAACAATTTCTAATCAAGTCCGTATGTATATAATTCACTTGTAATGCCTATGATTGAAAGAACCCCACTAATTCCACTCGTCCACTTTCATACATCCGTAAAGTTTGTAATGACTTACATTGTATAGGTATTTTATTTAGGTATGTGAACATGTAAGTGACATAAAAAGAGTTACACATATATTCCGGAAAATTTGTCCAGATTATTTTCTAGTTTTATAGTTGTGTCTAACCATGTGCCTGTACTATTCAATTGGACAGGATTTATAATATTCCGAATTGGGTAAGTTTTGTTCGCTTATACTCGCACTAGTGAATAATGATTGTAATTGATACACAAAGTTTCTTTCATATTAGTAACAAACAAAGTTATTTATGTTGTTTACATGTACACAATTCAGATGTAAACTGTCTGCACGCGTGACCCCGCGGTCAAGGTGTTTACAAAGCTTTGTCTAAAGGTACCGAGATAATGTGTACTAGCCACATGTTTGATGTTTACATACTACATTGTTTACACTTCAAACCTTATATAGGTTAAGTTTAAGACAGAAACGACTGGCTTATAAACAAAAAAGTTTTGTAATTGGGTTTCCAAAGTATTCATCTATTCATCTTTTCCAACACATAATGTCCGAAAGATTCCGTCAAAACACTATTAGGTGTTTTTTTTTTACGTGTATTGAAAATGCTTACAAAGGGAGATAACACATGTGATTTATTCCAACTAGGTCTTTGTACGACAGATACTCGATCTTTCATTCGACTTGATTAATTTTTGATTCTTTGAAGTAGTTCTTAAATATTTTCAAGCTGGACAAACCCGATAACGGAATGCACCAGAATTTTGTTATTATGATGTCATCAACTGTATTTGAGTTTCATCATTTTGGAATAGAGTATTTCTATGTTCTGTATTAATCATATAAAGGAATGAGACATTCTTTCATAATCTTTCCCAGAAGAGTTTCAATCGAAGCAGTTTTAACATAAAGAATACAAAAAAAATTTAAAAAAATGGAATGCTTACTCTTTCTACATTTTTGTGTTTCAGGCTACAGCAGACGGAGCTGTGGATGGCGTTACCAATTGAGGATGTTCTTGGTCATTGCTGTTGTTTTGAACCTGTTTATTGCTCCTCTAACATACATTTCAGTCACAAAGCCTGCTCCTGATGTTAAAGTACGGAACATACCGAAGATGTCTATCAATAAGTCGTTTTTAGTGTCTCTTCATAGCCCTCCTCCGTGGTTGGTTGATCTTTACAGAAGGACAGACCCGAAACAGTGTACGTACAACAACTGTCAATGGACCATAGACAAATACCTCCACAGTATTAGTGACGTCATAATATTTGATGGCCCTTCGCTCGACAGAATTCCTATCATCAGGTCACCTGGTCAAACATGGGTGATGCTTGGTTTGGAAAGTCCATTGCATTATGGATCAAATTACAAACTTCCTGCTTGGAAGTCCGTATTTAATTGGACCATGACATATCGGAAGGACTCGGATATTTATTTTCCTTATTCTGAAGTCGTGAAGAAGGAAGATTTTGAAGATAAACAGAATTACACTCGCATTTTGAAATCTAAGAAATATGCTATTTCTTGGGCGGTGTCTCACTGCAACGCAGCTAGTGACAGGGACAGTTTCGTGAATTATTTAAAAGGTTATATAAACGATCTCAATACGTTTGGCAAGTGCGGAAACTACTATTGTGGTGATTGGGAAAACCCTGATTTATGTTTCCAGAAAATGGCAAAAGAGCATAAATTCGTCTTATCCTTTGAAAATTCTTTTTGTACAGATTATATAACAGAGAAAGCCTTCATACCCTATACAGAAAACATAGTACCGATTGTTCGTGGAGGGTCGCATTACAGCTCGTTCCTTCCTGTAGGGACTTATATAAATACGAATGACTTTTCCACGGTTAAGGAACTGGCTGACTATGTCATTGAAATAGACAGACATCGGGACCAATATCGGGAACTTCTGCAACGTAAGAACCAATATACCATTTTACCAAAAACGTCAATGTACCAGAGGGCTATATGTCAGGTCTGTGAGAAACTCAACACGGACAAGCATGCAAATCACACTTATCCGGACATAGCTGGCTGGCTCTGGAAAAATGGTGGCTGTTTCTACCCAAAAGACGTCATGCCTAACTGAAACCTTCAATGTCGTCTTAGTGAACGGATAGTTAAAACTACTTTTTAACGCAATTGAAACTGAAGATATCAGAGACAATTTGTACCATCCACAGTGCTAGCATGTTATAATACAAAATATCAAAACCCGCACAGTCAGAACAGAGAGAACAACGTGCCATTCATGATACTGTCCATGTTTACGTTTGTGTTTTGGTATTATATCGGAGTTCTCGGGGAATCTGAAGCTCTGCGTGTAGTCTTAATATAACAGTGACATCAGTGCGTTATACTCTAGGTATATTGTTGCGTTATCCGTTCATATCTCGATCATAATGAGCTTTCCGTTTAGCTTTACCATGATAAAATCTTCACTTGTGTGTTAAGCGCTTGTTCGATTACATGATGATAATCTTGTCAATTTCCGTTTTTCATGTTTTCGTTCTTTGGTGGTCTATAATGTATTTATACGTATAGCTTACATTCATACTTGCATACGTTTTTTTGCATTACATAATAATATGTATATTTTAAACCATTAGCATAACAAAACTACATCGAGGGCCGTTTCATGGCGGACGTGAACAAGTGAATCGTTTGTAGTATATCAGTACGCAGTGATGAGGTCACATGTGTTATGCAAAAATGAATGTCATTTCCGTCAAAGGGTCCAAGCATAGAGAATTATAAATATAACAGTAAATTAGAAATGACTATGATATGATATTTAAGCGATTCTTGGAATATGTCAAGAAAGCCATTGTTGTTATGAACTCATGAATGTTGAAAAGTGGTAGAGAAAGCAGCGTGCTTCGCAGGAAAATATAAAGCTTTTGCTGGGGGTCCTAGCAACAGCATGACAACAAAACAAACAAAAAAAGATTCCATTGTCAAAATTTAATTTGTAGAATTTCAACAAGTCGTTTATTATCATCATATACTATACACAACTTATTTTAGTCTAAAAATCAAGTCAATCATGTTTAGTGCTTATTCATGTAAGCATAACAAAACTACATCGAGGGATTTTTCATGGCAGACGTGAACCAAGTACGCCCTGTGCTACGTCATTGTACTGTATCAATACGCAGTAATGAGGTCACTTGTGTTATGCAAAAATGAATGTCATTTTCGTGAATTGGTTCAAGCAAGCAGAATGTAAATATATAAATGTATATGTTAAGGTTTAAGACCCCGTTTGGGATACTGATTTTGTTTTCACCAAAACTTCATGAAAATAACAAAAAAAATCAACTATTATACACCAAAATGTCCGGCATAAACATATCTTTCCAGTTAATGTGCGTTTAATAGCAAATATTGGATAGTTTATCAGTAATTTCATGTAATAATAACTGTGAATTTGAACAAGTCTGTGTGTGTTATGAAGTGTTTAATGAGAACAAAAGTCATTTAGCCAGTAAGGTTTCAGCATGTATTACAGCATGCCACACCAATAACTGTTGAACAGTACATTTCTAAACTACCAAAGTCGTATTTAAATTGATGTTTATAAAAAAATGGAAGCCATTTTATTTTGATATGGAACTACTTTGTGGATATATATGGATGCCCATACATATCAGCCAATGTAAGAGTTATCCCCCTTAATACCAACTTCCAAGGATATCAATAGCAAAATGTATGCATACAAACAATTTTGAAACGAAAATCAAATAAACTAAAATTATGTGTGAATTCATTGAGTCATTCATTAAATGTTAATGTTGTATTTGTATTCAATACATAATTTATGACCGACTTTACAGGCGAAATCTGGCTTCATGCATATGATCAGTGAGGATATCTAAACAATAACAATCTTCAAATCTGCATATTTTAAGATATACCTTTACAAGTCTAGGAATTTCACTGATGATGTCTTGTAATCATCCATCAAATGTCCTATTTCATAAGTCTCTTCATCTCCATCATACAGTACTTCAAAAACAGCATCATTGTCACCATCACTTCCCTTGATCACCTCTAGAACGGATCCACTGTACCACTCTGTAGAATTGGTCTCCTCATCTACAATCCATTTGTGGCTAATTCGCCGTCCCACAAATTTTTGTCGATTGGATCTGCAATTGAATTTGTTTACATTACCAAAATATCAATGTGCAGTAAACATAAAAACAAACATTTGTGTTTAAACCCCTGGTGTAGTGTACAGAGCCTTACAAGTTATAAATCAGTGTTCTCCATTTTTAATATTTTTAGCTGGTTGTTTGGGTCCCAGTTTCACACTGAAGTTTATTCTTTGTAATAATGAAATATTTTAATTAATAAACATAGAAAAAAGGCCACCCGCTATGACTTACTTGTATGTAACACAGTGTGATGTGTATATCAATACCTCATGATCAAAACAAAGTAACTTAACCCCATTATCATTGACAGGTACAGAACGTACTACCACAATACCTTGCTGAACGTGTACGTAAGGTATTCACAGATTCAGTCGCGGTACTCGTTGATTGTGTTGGTGAATGAGAAGCTGCTTCCTGTGATCTGAAGATTAATATAACACATTTTGTCCCAATAACATGAAAAATACTTAAAAGTGAAAACTCATAATTAATGTAGCCTCAATACACCAGACATTTCACTTCATTATTTCCTATTGATATGTACTTCTAGTAGTTTTATCTTTCATTTATAAATTAAAACGAATAATAATGTCATAAATCCAATCAACAATCCTTTGTTTGATTAATATGATTTTATACACTATTGCCTGTTGCGTATATATATATAATTTCATAAGGTATTCAAATTATTTGCCAATGTTGGCAAGTTATCATGCAATTATTTTGACACACATAAGTACCAATTACCTGTATGGCTGGGCAGTAGCGCTACCAACTGAGACAGCAGTTCTCAACTCTGTTGTTGATGAGGAACCTACTCTTTTCTTACTGTTGGCAATACAAAATATAAAACGTTATAGCTTTGACATGATGTCTGTTGACAACAACAAAAAGNTATAAGTGGGATCAATGATCAAGCCTACATTATGCACAATGACATTTGAACCCTCCTCTCCTTTTTTAAGTATGTATTCTTGTGTTGTAGCCCTTTCTGCAGTGATTCCTTTAAGAGTGTACTGATTTCCTTGAAATTTGGAATATATCATTTCCCTAACTAGAGGTTTTACAGGTATCCTAGGATTTCTCTTTGCGACTTTTCCAAAATTTGAAGCTGTTATCCTTTTTTTTCGCTCCGTTTTCCAAACTTGAGAGAATGACTGCTGCTGTGTTTGTTGTTTGATTAAATTAATACGTTCTGGTGGTATATTTATATGTTTCTGAAAGAAATTATCACAGGCTGTGGACAGGGCCTCATCGTCTACATCCTTGGTGACCTTCAATGCATCTGGACCATATGCTAACTTGGCCTTTTTCGATTGGCTTTGTGCTATGCCTTCCATTTTGCGTTTCCAGCGACGACTTGCTTGTTGTGGTTTTTGGAGACATTTTTTGGTGGAAAGCAATGAGTTCTCGCTCCTTTTGTAAAAACGCGTGAAGTAATGTCCAGGTGAGGTAGATGTTGCTCCTTCCCATACCTTTGGTGCCCATTGTGGACCAGCATTCTGTCTCACGGCAGCGCCATAGCATCTCGCATGCCATGAACCCCGATTACACAAGTTGACAACTTTACCACCGTCAAATTTGCATCGGATATGCATCCAGGCCTCGGCTACATTCGTTGTGGTATTCTCAAGCAACCTATCTGCTTTCGTAGCAACACGGTTCAGCAGAATACTGACATCAGTCAGCATATCTTTGTCAAGTTGACTGTATGGTAGTTGTGAACCTGTTGTAAAAAGAAATACCATATGCATGTATAATATATATTCAATATGTATATATCCATACAAGAGGTCAAATGTCATTTTTACCCCAATCTTAAGTTCAGAAATTCAATTTACCGTGGTAGCCACCATAGCAACATTTGCGGTGTTTTTTTGGACCACTTCCAATATCTTTTTTCACGAAAATCATAATTGAATATGAATTTGAAAACATTATTTTGATATAAATATACTAGTTTGTTATTAGTCAACCAATAACTTCCGGAAACAATTACACCAAATAAATCATATTTATAGTTCCACCTATCATGGTTTATTTTCAACACGTGTCAATTACTTATTAATCAATTATTACGGATAATCGCCCCATCACTAGTGCACAGCCATTTGTTTGTTCTACTACACAGTGCACTTGAAGAAATACCTACTACACCCCTTGTTGAATACTAGTTACAGCCACAGTAACCTTGACTTTTGAGATCCATAACATCCATCCTCTTTGATTAATTTAATAGGGATTATTCCCTGTATCGACAATTTGCATGCTTTTACACCATACAAGTATGTATATATATGTAAAGTCTGTCGGATCCAAATGCATCACTAATACAATGTATTACAATTGCATGATATCCACATTACACATTTGTAACGGTTCAGTTTATGTGAATTTCAGGTGATAAGGGTGTATTTAAACAAGAGGCACAGAGGGCCTGTATCGCTCACCTGTTTCTTTTGTTACATGAAACTGACATATAGGTAACTTAAGACCAAATTCCGTAACTAAAACACAAAACATTTTAACATCTCTTAACGGTTCTGAAGATATTATTGTTCAAAACTTGAAATGTTAATTTTAAAGCTGTTAACAAATATTGAACTTTGAACTCCATACTTGCACTTAAAGTTGACCTCTGACATCATTACTGTAATTAAACAAAAAAAATGCACTGATGGTCTACATAATATACCAAGTATCATGACTCTAGTTCAAATGGTTCTTAGGATATTGTTTTATGAAAATTATAACATATTTGACCGCTGTGACCTTGAAAGTAGGTCAAGGTCATTTTAATGAGGAACATTTATAACACTCCATCCCAGGTACCTACTGGCCAAATATCATGACCCTAGGTCGTACAGTTCTTCAGAAGAAGTCGCTGAAATGAAAAAGTTGAAGGACGGACGACAGACGCCGCAGTACGACATAAGCTCACATGGCCCTTCGGACCAGGTGAGCTAAAAATGTATGCATTATAAATAAATGTATATATAATTACCTTTCCTGGACTCTTCCTGTGCCTCTATTGACGATCTGTCTGTCCAAAGAGCTATCTGTTCACACACAACCTCTTCCACATCGTCAATGCTAGCGCTAGTGTCCATATCTGGAGTTGTTTGCTGTGTTGATTGATGGTTGTCGAATTTCTTTGCTTTGCAAAAATCTGAACAGTTTTTATGGTTTCCAAAAATATGATGTATAGAATTTCGAATGTCGTGAGACAATTGCTTAGCAGCTGCTGCCGGGTCTTTTTCTTTATTTTTAGAGCGAACACGTATAGCACACCTTACAGCACTTGTTAGTCTAACTCGTGTTGCTTTGGTCAGACGATTTTTACCTTTGTAATTAGAATTCTCTGCCACTAATTTGTCTAAGCTTCCCCTCAAACATTTGCACACATGATTGGCACATTCTATTTTGGTTACAGCCTTCCCCCATATGGGCACTTGGTCCTGTATGTTGGCAAACATTGATGAGACACCATCGGCTACCACTTTCATATAGTGCAATCCGTGTTTTGTTTCTGCATGACAAAAACCTTCAACTATGATGTCACTTTCCATGGCCTGGCTACTACCATCCCAGTTTTTGAAACACTCATGGGGTGGAGTTGCAGCTTTGTTCCTGGTAGCCTGGTTGCAAATATAACATGATTTGTTTCGGACACCTACATGCAATAATTTCCTGGTTTTAAGTCCAACAATAATTGCAACTCCACCCAATGCGTTGTACGTATGTTTATGGGAGCGCTTGCTCCATCCCCCATCTACGACAACTGTCACTGCTGGCACATCCTCATAATAGTCACCACACTCGATTGCTATCCGCCTTTCTTCTTCCCCAGCCTGTCTCATCTCCTCCTCTAAAGCTTCCTTCCACCACACACTGATGTCGTGCTCAATAGTGCTAAAAGTACCTTTTTTAATTCCTGGCGAGTTCATGGTTGCAAGAATCTCATTTAAATGAGAGGCGCCATTTCCTGTAGCCATACTTCCCCATACAGCCCTAAGATTTATGTCATAATGACTAGTCTCACCA
>NW_018403544.1:64661-83950 GCF_002113885.1 Mizuhopecten yessoensis | reverse complement strand
CCCCCCAGCAACCCCAAAACGACTATGTGGTCTCTTTCCCTTTACCATGATGTTTCTTGGCGTGTCAGAAGAAATTGAGGATGTTTTAACCGATAAATTGTAGATTTTACCTGCGAAATTCGGAATTGTTATGACGCGTATATCTCACCATACCATAAGCTGTCAAAAATGTTCACACTTACCGGATGTTTATACAAATGACAGTTGTCAATTGTACCAATTAAATATGTTATTGTTAGATATGTACTTACCTGATTGCTGTAAACATAGATAAAAATGATTGATATAGTTCTTAAGTTCAGATTCCACAACAAACTTACCAAACAGTATGAACCGGTCCTTCCTCCATCAGCTAAACCCCCTTTCTGGCGAACCGAACAGCACTTCCGGAAGAAGTTTCGCAGAAAATAGTCCGTCACTGCATCAATTTGTTGTTGTACATTTCTTCACACTTACTTCAATAAAACATATAGATTACACCTTAAAAACATTATATAAAACGGCAGTCATTGTGATATTGATAATAACTGTATGCCAGGAAACGCGCATTAATTTCTGAGAAAGTAGGAAGAAGGACAACATCCGTCAGCGATTCACAGAGCATAATGCTCACGTTAAAGTGATGCCAGACGACAATCCAGGCGTAAAATTGGCGCCGATCTATATTAGGGTAGGAATTGGACAATATGTTTTTACAGCAGGACCTTTGAAACTGGGGCATTTCGTTACATTGATCCACAACATACTTTTTGCACTGACTGTTCATCGATAACGTAAAATTCAAAGATGGCGGCGCCCATAGGAATGGACACATGACACTATAATTCCATGACATCTAACATACCCTCGTCATATTTATATTTGAAGTGTGGCATGCGATTCTTCAAGACACATGCAATGCAATTCTAGTATTAGTTACATTTATATTATGATAGTTAATTCCAAGGACTTGCAATAAAATTTAGCGTTATTGCCTTGTCCAATTCCATGTTCTTGCACAAATTTGTACATTCAAGCGTGCTGTGTTTTTTGTTTGACTTTATAAATTTAATGTGAGTTTAGGTGTATTATGCATTTCAGAGGTCTATGATACAATTCCCCATGGCAGTGTCTACATATCGCGAAATAAATATTTGGTGTTGAAAATAGCAGTTGCAACAGGGTCTTAAACCTTAAGTGAAGTGTTACGATTAGACAAACGGTTACAGTGACCCTATTACACGGTATAACTCTGTATATGACAAAAAATAAATAAAATATCTTCAACTTTCATAAATCATATACATTTTATAACTATTTAGAATGATTTTTTAATGGTATCACGTGAAATACAATCTGGCATGTAGCATGTAAGTCCAATGGCCGTGGACATTCGAAATTTGGCCCGTTGACAACATAATGTGACCGGATTATACGACACAGGATACCAAAACTACAATGAATAAGATACAAAAATGGTCAATATCATCATCTATTATGTTAAATCTAAGCGAGTGATACATTGTTGTTAGCAGTCTCGGTGATTATGCATGATCGATATGAAGCCGTTTCAGAACTAGTGTCTTTAAGGCGTTCATCTAAGCCCCTATCCGACCTTAGGTTCTCTGCTACACATTGCACTCCCCGTGCTACCCCATGCTCGTTGGTAGCGTTGTTAATGGAGGACGAAGGTTGATAGTCACTTGAGTCAATCATTTACGGTATACCACTCCAACTTCAGGGGAATCATCGGCATAGTAGTGTTATCTCTGTTTTAGAAGTATACAGGCCATTCGAACGAATTCCCGAGCGTGTTTCTATTATTCGTGGTTTGAAAATGTTCCTTTCTTCTATGTGAAACGTCAGTTTATGGCGGTCATCTGATCTGAGCTATTATCCTCCAAAACATGCTCAGTGTGTAATATCACAGACGAATAGCGCAGACTCTCATCAAATGGTCCTGTACATCCTCTTGATACATTGATTCCAATCATCTGTAGGAATGCAGTGCAGTATCAATACTCCATCAGCGTCAGCATGTCTTAAAATAAAGTATAAGACAAGAGCAAAACGTACATATTTGCAACGAATTACTGCATACATATCTACACACCAAAGTAGCATACACGGCGGGAAACATTACTGATGTACATGTTCGTACCGTTATCATTCTTATGTTTTTCCTATGATCTGACCAACTTCAACAAAAAATCACAATGAAAAACGGCACTTAATGACATTTGATTTCATTTTGCCGATATAGCAACCGTGTTGCTTCCTTCAGGAACGTCTCATTTCTTGAAACAGAAAATAACGAAAATGGAAAGCAATGAAAACAATATGGAAGCAGCAACAACCAAAACGTATGGCAAATCAATTTGTTTGCCCAAGTTGTGCGCTGCTCTTGCCATTCGACAAGTTTTATCTGCTTTTAATTATAACAACTCGAAAAGCTAAAACAAAAATGGAAAAGATATCTTACAATATTTTCATTTCAGAATGTACACAACAATAAACCCACATGGCCAGTGCCGTATACCGCCAAATAGAGCAGATGTATACACACGTTTATCAATATATAAATAGCAACACCTGAACATAATTAATATTACATAACTTATAGGTCACAAATCATATCATGTGAAAATATCTATATACTTATACATAAATAAGTTTAGCCACTTGTATATATTATTGTCCGTTTATGTAAAAATACCGCATACGTACCGTCTATCAGGAAATCCATACTGTCGCTAATTACGTGTAATGGCATCTTATTTTAGGAACAACGTACATGTATACATATGTTTTTTTGTGTATTTACTTTCTTGCAGTAGAACCTTACATTAGATGACATAATCTCCCTAAATCCTCATCGGTTGAATCATACTTATAATCATATTGAAGTCGATAATTTGTGAAATTGACTTGATGTTATTAATTTTAGAAACGTCAGGTCAATATTTACTTTATGACGTTACGTCAATTGTGACGTCACATTTCTTTATCTTGACGATTTGCTTACGCACCGGTGTGCTTAATGCTATAGGTACAAAATGTAATATTACAATGAAGGACTGTTTTCTTTGAACATGTATTAAATGACGTAGAAGTGATAAAGACCTTTACTTTGTCTTGATCAGTATCGGTTTGTTGGGCTCATATAGTCTCATATTTACCTCAACTAACGTCCATAATTGATAAATTTATACAAGCAATACTACCATTTATGAATTGTCTTTGTGAGCTATTCTTTGTTACATACACTGAAGTTTTGGTATAATCGAAGTACACCGACACGTGTGAATTTATCCTATTTGCTTCATACGAGATTTTTTAACCTTTGTTTACCATCAGTAACTTTCGGATCATACCAAATTACCGTATGTACGGATTCCAGTTGTAGCACGAGTACAGTTTGTGTGAGTTGTTCCCCTTTTTACGTTAAATGATTTATTTAATTTGGACCTTAATTCGCCTTGTGTGAGTTATGTACCCTTGTACGATTTGTATCAATTGATCTCAAGTTATTACACGATGAGCGCTAACTGAACTAGTGAAAAACACCTTACACATGCATGTGTGATAGTGTTTATATTGAATTGTAGATAAGCTGTGGCAAAATACATCATAAAGAAAACGGTACCGTTTGATGTTATTTTTAAGAGAAGTACATATTGTATTTCAGATTATTCGGTTGAATGCTGTCAAAGTCTTACTTACTGACATTTATTAAACTAGGGCCTGATGGACTTTCAATGAAATTAAAACAATTCTAAGTAAGTATAAAACATAAAGTACGCTAAGCACATACTGCAGTTCGGTCTAAAGAATTACACGTTTAATGACCCCGAATCTAAAACAAGTACATGCACGCTCGTGCCCTGTCGTATCATATACGTTGGCCAAGACTTTTTCAATAATTAGTCACAAAATTATGAATACTGCAAGAAAAATACAATGGACAAAATCAAATATTATTAGCTCACATGGTCCGAAGGACCATAGTGAGCTTATGCTTAAACATATTTTATTGCCTTTTTTTTTTTACATAGCAATGGAATTGGGCACAAGTTTTACAACTTATATCAAGCCCTTTCCCTGTACAATAATAATAAAAAAAAAAAAAAAAATCATGATGGCAGAACTACGTAAAGAAGCTATGTATTATAAATTAATTAGTCAGTGACATACATACACCCACACATTCACGCACCGAATCACACGCATGCGCACAAATATAAACATGCACATGTAGATAAAGAAAGAGAGAGAGATAGGGAGATGGTGAGAGGGGAGTAGAGAGAGAGAGAGAGGGAAGAAGGGGTTAGAGGGTCAGAGTTTTTAGGAGTACTAGATAAGTACTGCAACAAGACTGTAAATTTAAGAAAATATATATCAGACCACGTGGTTGTTCCTTCTCCATGCGAACGGACTAGTTTTACTATTCGCTGTTCACCACTTTCTTCTGATCAATGTTCATCACATCCCGTGCTATTATAACTTCCTCCTGTTCACTCCGTTCTTGCTGGTATTTCCGTTTCAACTTGTCCGTCCGCACAGAGAAAGACTGTGTTCGACACCTAAGGCTAGGAAGACCGGGCCCCAAAGAGGAAATTTTATCTAATATTTTGTTTTAAGACGCTAATACCCCCTAATTGCCTAAGTGGATTGCAAAAAAAATGGTCAAAAACATTATTGAGGAAGAACAAACATTTCTTAATTGAATGAGGTTGGATGAAAATATCACTTCAATGATCTCATAGAGAAAGCATTTGTGGAGATAAAACAACATCCTTCCATACGCTTATGGACGTTATTTACACTATGGTCTGGTATGACTGACAATAAAACGAAACAAAAGAAAAACAAACCCACATATACATATACAAAAATGAAATGATTTTAACACCGTTAGACAACTGTTGCATATCTTTCTTTCTTTTTACAGCCGTCACGATCAGCGACGATCGGCTGTAAGATCATTTCCGGATCAATGGTGATTTATTTTGAATATTTATATTCGTTTCAGTGGTATTTCCAAACGTTATTTGACATGCTGTTAGGATTATTCTTGGTAAACCACTTTTCATTTCTAAACATCTATTTTTGCTTTCAGATCGAGATCATTGATTCCAGTCTCCAAAACAGTTTTAATATCGATATAGTCTTTGTTCCTACGTCACCCCTCTCACCTACCAGGAACATCCGGTCTTATTCTCCTTTTACTTTTTCGAGAGTTTCTATGCAGAACTTTCCTTTGTCCAAATCATGTCTAGTTTTATCGATTTTGAGATGGAATTACGGATTTGATGACACTCTTGTATTCTCTTCCTGCTTTTATGCAATGCCATGCTAATATATTTACATACGGATTAACGACACGCATGTCCGGTACGCTACATGTAATATCATCCATGTCTGGTATCGTCCATGTTTGTTGTGTAAATATTTAAAGCAAATTGAAGTCTTTAAGTTCAAACTAAGAATAATGATTTTCGGAGATATGCAATGCTTATACCGATTATATTACATGAAAGATAAAGAGCATAGCAGACAACCAATAAACTCCTAGTGTCTTAGTCAATGGATAAATCTGATTTCATTTGGGAAAACATTGAACGATTACTAATTTAAAACGATCGGATGAAAAGACAAACAATGTACCAAGAAAAACTTCCAAATATAACCTACGCTACGTGATAACAGGTTGGCGCCATTAGTTGAGATTAGATCAGCCCAATTAACAGCTTCACCAGTTCTACCTAACGACATGAAATATGTATATTCATCACGTAAACATATATTCTGTAAACCATGTTTGTGCGTGGGGGTCGCGAACACCATGAATGTGCGGATAACTCATTAATATTTGTTTATACTGATTCATCGCCCCTGAACAGGGTCAGCACTACCAATATACAAAAAAGGGATAGAATGTGTGCGCTGTTACTACATGTTTGATTGTAGGGGGCAGAATTACGTCCATCATCAATGGATGACATATAATAAATATTTTATAAAGTGTAGTTGCGGTTCAATAACATTGGAATAAAACCTTGTCCAAAAACAGATCATTGAGCTTTTCGTCTGCCTATCATGATTTTTTATATTATAATTTTATATATTTTAACTATTTTTTATGTTTACTATCGCCGAATAAACCAGTTTGTGTTATCTGTGTGTGAAGCACGGGGAGTCACAAATATACCAGATAATTGATAATTCAAATGTTTGTATGCATACTCCGCCATAGTCAATACAGCTGATCGAATATTTTAGAGACGTAAAACAAACATTACATCGTCCATTCATTGAGTTGGGAGTTTGCGGTGCTAAATGCAAACATTTTGCAATTAACTTCAGTCGACACATAGTGACATTGTAGGTTAAGGATATTGCAAACTAAATCAGAAAAAACAGCGTCAACACAAAATGATGTATCACTTGTCAGAACTGTCAAGACCTGGGAAGACACCAAAACGAAGGGAAAGAGAAAAACAGGAACTGTGTTTGTTGGAGGAGGGTCACAAAATAAAGGAAAAGGGACTTCAACTGGAAGTGGGAATACACAAAAAAGGAAGGACACTTATAGAGGAAGACAATAATAAGAACTGAGGAGAGACAAAACAAAAAAGAGGGCACCAAAAGGCCTTGAGAGACACCAAATCCACGGTAAATACAACGAAACGAACTGAGGAGACATCAGACCATTGGGGATGACAATGTCACGAATAAAGGATAAATAAAAACAGAAAGAAAGATAACAGCACGGGTAAAGTATTAAAAACAACGATAAAAACAACGTCACGAATAAAGGATAAAGCAAAACATTAGAAAAGATAACAACACGGATAAAGTAGTAGAAACAACGATAAAAACAACGTCACGAATAAAGTATAAATAAAAACAATGAGAAAGACAACAGCACGGGTAAAGTAGTAAAAACAACGGTAAAAACAACGTCACGAATAAAGGATAAATAAAAACAATGAGAAAGACAACAGCACGGGTAAAGTATTAAAAACAACGATAAAAACAACGTCACGAATAAAGGATAAAGCAAAACATTAGAAAAGATAACAACACGGATAAAGTAGTAGAAACAACGATAAAAACAACGTCACGAATAAAGGATAAATCAAAACAACTGGAAAGAAAACAGAACGGGTAAAGTAGTAAAAACAGCGATAAAGATAAAACCATGAATAAAGGATAAATCATAACGATGAGAAAGACAACAGCACGGGTAAAGTAGTAAAAACTTCGTCACGAATAAAGGATAAATTAAAACATTGAGAAAGACAACAGCACGGGTAAAGTAGTAAAAACAACGATAAAAACAACGTCACAAATAAAGGATATATCAAAACAATAAGAAAGATAACAACACGGATAAAGTAGTAAAAACAACGATAAAAACAACGTCAAGAATAAAGCATTAATCAAAACAACTGGAAAGACAACAGAACGGATAAAGTAAAAAAAAAAAAAACAATGGTAAAGAGAAAACCATGAATAAAGGATCAATCAAAATAATGAAAAAGACAAGAGCACGGAAAAGTAGTAAAAACAGCGATAAAGAGAAAACCATGAATAAAGGATAAATAAAAACAATGAGAAAGACAACAGCACGGGTAAAGTAGTAAAAACAATGGTAAAGACAACATCACGAATAAAGGATAAATTAAAACAATGAGAAAGACAACAGCTCGGATAAAGTAGTAAAAACAACGATATAGACATCATCACGTTTAAAGGATAAATCAAAATAATAGGAAAGACAACAGCACGGATAAAGTAGTAAAACAACGATAAAAACAACGTCACGAATAAAGGATAAATAAAACAATGAGAAAGACAACAGCACGGATAGAATAGTAAAAACAATGGCAAAGACAAAACCATGAATAAAGGATAAAAGACAAATAAAAAATGGGAAAGACAACAGCATGGATAAAGGATAAATCAAAACAATTGGAAAGAAAGCAGCATGTGTAAGGTAAAAATAAGTAAATCGACCGACACCATTTAGGCCTACTCCAACGAAAATCCGGATGCAAAACCATATCATGATATTATAACGTCTCCAGACAAACCAGTAACGTACAGTACGTCACCATCGATCGAAACACATTGAAATATTCATTATAGACACTGAAATCGATATATGGAAAATATGTCATAGTAATAATCGTAAATAGTCTTCCGATTTTATCGAACCAACCCTGGTTAAGTATCTAAATTATACACAGGGCGTATCCATCCAGAAAAATTCTAAAACTTAACGCTGACAAGTACATTCGTTAGACAGGGACGATTATTTTGCTCCAAATTAGGACGGAAAGGTTATCGATTGTAAAATTAGTCGTCATGTTTGACATTGAAATTACCTTTGTTTAAGCACATATCGATATATGACCAACAAATGGAGTTTGAGTTACCCTTAATATCAATGAATGACGCTCCAGAAGATGTTATATCAATATATGACGATCAAGAACATGCGTGTGAGGTATATTTTGTATCAATATATAATGGTACTGAAATAGAATCTGACATATCTGGGAATGAAATTAAAGAAAAATGATTTTTCGTTATAATTTTTTAAATAATCATAATCGTATATATTTTAATCCTACCTAAATATTGAATTAAGAAAACATATCTCACCCCTGCAGGGACTGATTGATAAAAAAAGGGAATCCAAATTAATGATGCCCTATATAATTTGATATGTACAGAGACAAATATAATGTAGCATAAACGGGGAAAGTATTAATGAAGATACAAAAGGACAATCTCATCAAGAATATCACGGACAAACCTTATTTAGAATTTCATTTATACTTTAATTTTTGATGTACAGGATAAATGACCTGTTGTTATATTACACATGGATACAAATACATTGTATTAAGGATATACAATGTCAAGTAATCGCATTTAAGATCAAGAGGGATAAACTATCTTATTTCGGATACAAACGGACAAGCAATTTCTATAAGATATACATGGACAAACATTTCTTCCTTGTTGTACAAGTCGACTGCAAAGGTGGTAAAGTATGACGCGAAATTCGTGTGAGGAACCAGACCTATAGAACGAGTGGGAGAAGCTAGGATTGGCGATCGCATGAAGATTGTTTTACTTGTACGTTTGAAAACGAAAAAAAAAGAAAAAAATCTCCTCGATTTATATTAAGTACAGTAAATCACCTCTCGGCTGAGCTAAATCTGTATTGAACATCAACAAATAATTGATAGATTATATCAGTCGGGGTACAAAGCAATCCATAGCATACTAAATATCGCATGATATTTCATTGTCTGCATCACCTTCATGTTAAACACAACGAATATGACAGGACACGCAGTCAAACGGAACAGCATGGGGAAGAAAAATAATCGATAAGATGAAAACCCCGAATAACATGAAAACATGCAGTGTATGAGTTATATTCCATATATGTTTATGTAATGAAAACCATTATAAATAACATTAACGTTAACTTAACAAAAGAGTTATGTTGATCATTGCTCCACTCAATCAATTGCCTCGCAATCCGTCTGTCTTCCGTTCTCCACTCGATCAATTGCCTCGCAATCCGTCTGTCTTCTGTTCTCCACTCAATCAATTGCCTCACAATCCGTTTGTCTTCCGTTCTCCACTCAATCAATTGCCTCGCAATCCGTCTGTCTTCCGTTCTCCACTCAATCAATTGCCTCACAATCAGTCTGTCTTTCGTTTTCCACTCAATCAATTGCCTCGCAATCTGTCTGTCTTCCATTCTCCACTCAATCAATTGCCTCGCAATCCGTCTGTTTTCCGTTCTCCACTCAATCAATTGCCTCGCGATCTGTCTGTCTTCCGTTCTCCACTCAATCAATTGCCTCGCAATCCGTCTGTTTTCCGTTCTCCACTCAATCAATTGCCTCACAATCCGTCTGTCTTTCGTTTTCCACTCAATCAATTGCCTCGCAATCCGTCTGTCTTCCGTTCTCCACTCAATCAATTGCCTCGCAATCCTTCTGTCTTCCGTTCTCCACTCAATCAATTGCCTCGCAATCTGTCTGTTTTCCGTTCTCCACTCAATCAATTGCCTCGAGATCTGTCTGTCTTCCATTCTCCACTCAATTAATTGCCTCGCAATCCGTCTGTCTTCCGTTCTCCACTCAATCAATTGCCTCGTAATCCGTCTGTCTTCCGTACTCCACTCAATCAATTGCCTCGCAATCAGTCTGTCTTCCGTTCTCCACTCAATCCATTGCCTCGCAATCCGTCTGTCTTCTGTTCTCCACTCAATCAATTGCCTCACAATCCGTCTGTCTTTCCTTTTCCACTCAATCAATTGCCTCGCAATCCGTCTGTCTTCCGTTCTCCACTTAATCAATTGCCTCGCAATCCGTCTGTCTTTCGTTCCACCTATAAAGCCCTTGTACTTAACGTCAAAGTAGGGCTGGGAACAATGCTCAGCTGTTTTCTCTGGGTGTGTCAATAACAAATATTAATTGATGGTTTATTGTTACGCATATGAAAACTGAGTACCAATTAACCAAAGATATATTGAAATCAATTTTGCTTTGACTTTTTTCTTAATTGGATTTGTTCCATCAACTGAAAGGTATGTGGTAGTTATTAATTTAGATAGTATAGCTCTTAAGTAACATAACAAGTAGCTTTCGATTATTGTAGTACTCAGTAGAGTTAAGTTTCCTCATTTCCTTGTCGATACATATTTTTTTATACATACTGACTGGCCCATACGGTACATTTAAGTGCACGTTATTTCGATAAAAAGAGGATCTTACATGAATATCCATGTCATATTGCATTTATTGACCGTGTTCATTAACTTGATCTGACACGGTCCTTAAGTTGAGTGTCATATCAATTTATTGAACGATTTTTATTAAATCAATATGACATGGACACAAATGTAAGATTATATTTAACACATAACATTCATAATTCGAATAAAAATACTAGAAACATAATTGTCCTCAGCTGACTTTATATAGTAATGATCAAAGTACTCTGAAATAAGGAATAGTTTTTAAAGTAATGGAAAGGATAATCACAAAATAAACATTTCATATTCCTTTAAAATAACAGTAAATTATAAATGTATCATTTTTTTTTTATTTAAACATATTTTATTGCCTTTTTTACATAGCAATGGAATTGGGCACAAGTTTTACAACTTATATCAAGCCCTTTCCAAATGTATCATGTGGTATAGTACGTAAAAATTGTACCTTTAGTGGCGTAGGAATGTGTTTCCACGGTTTTGACCGATCGCAGCACCTTTAGGTTTTATTACACATGTGTAATACCATATTTATGACATGGCCTTATGACGTAGTAAAATGGGTCAGTTATGTGATAAATAAGTAAAGATCACGAATAAATCTTTATATAACGCCAACACGAGATTTGTAGGGACGAAATTTTCTCCACATCAGACAGATATCCATACTTCCGGTCAGGGAAAGATACATTTCTGCCTTACCCGACGGCGGCACGTCATAAATAGCAGATCACGTAAGATAACTTTGATTTGCTGGATATTATGAAATCAAAGTTTGTGATTCATGAAATTGCCACTTGTTTTTGATATGGGAAAGTTTTGGAACCAGACGGCAAACAGACACCTGATAATTCACTGTGACCCTAACATAGCATTAAGGTAATAGGATTGTGTCGCCATTTCTCAGTAGAATTTCTTCTAATTTTGTAGTTATATTAATTTTGAAGTTATATTGCTTTGAAGTAAAGAAAATTTTCTGCCACAAAAAAAATTTAGGTTGTCAGAATTTTAAGGATTTTAAATAGAAATTTATGTAAAAAGGAGTGAATTTTGTAAAAAAATAAATGAAACACACAATTTTTGCAATATAATGTCAATAAACATGATACTGACATAGATTAGTATTGCATTAATATATATCAATTTCATAAATACTGAAATTGTTTAAAATGAATTATCTATAAACGATTAAAAATTGACATTTTATAATAATACCATATACACATAGTAATTGCATGAAAGAGTTATCGTTCTTGAAAAACTTCACAGTAATGAAATAGGTAGCCGGTTTCCTGAAGTATAGAAAATGGACGCATGTGACTCATTGAATAAAAAAACAGCTGAATCATTAATGCCTAGATTCCTTTGAAATACTTTATATTGAAAGAACATACTGTCCTGTCAATAATAAACATACAATATTCATCAGTTTAATATTAAACATTAGAATATGCGGAGATTGTGATACTGTCTCCCTATATTGGGTTTTCAACTAGGCATGCACTTCCTATTTCCGTATAGCAATACACTCCTATGACCTTAAACGAAACTCCATCCGTTCCCAGTCACGGTCCGATAAACCTGCTACAATCAGCCATGTATGACGCTCCTTCAGGCTCTAACCAACCGGTCGCTGGAGCAACGTAGATTATATTTGGAGCTAAACAAAAAGCATATATATAAACAAAACTGTCAGCCCTTCTTGAATGGCAACAAACAAACAAAATAAAAGATTAAAGGAGCTTTAACATGTTCGATGGTAAGGGTTTCAATGGGAAGATTCCGAGATACCATAGAAACAACCTGGAAACTTCTGACTTTATCGTTGCGTAGCCTCATACTTGAGCGCCATACATTAATTAATGTTTCGTATTGATCACAAAAACTTACACACAAAACATGCTGGTTATCTCATACCAAATCATAAGTAAGATTCGTAGCATCGTACTGCTTGAGATAAATAGTTAAGTAAAGTGGTTACCCAAGCGGAATAATGATTGCTGAAATTCTTAACTCGATGAATGGCGGGCGGGATCGTTTTTGAAGAACTTGAAGACTTCCATTAAAGAGTTGTCCATGTATATATCAATGGCATTACAAAATTGATATTTGTGTAAATCTATGCACCCGAGAACACTTCAATATATTGATTATTATTTCATCACGGAATACACTCTCCAACGACGCTATTCAGTCGTCATTCTTGACTTCACTTTCCGTGCAGTACGCGTCCTAATTCACTCAAGTTTGTAGTTTATGTACCATATCTTTTTTAAGAAAAAAAAGAAGAAAGAAATTACACCAAATGTACTGCTTCAAACGGAATCACATGTTACATTTGTTCAAATTTTACAAATACTAGTTCAAACTGCGATGTATTGATGGCGTTTGTTTATAGTAACATGACGTGGTTCTCTCGAATGTGTTTATTCATTTGTCACCTTTAAATAACACGAAATGTTTCTTTGCCGCTAAATTGTCGTGACAGTTACGCTTCAAGTCACGTGCATGGCTATATACTACTGTTTCCATCTGGTTCATATTACGTCATTACGACTCGTTACTTGAGACACAGTGCACTTTATTAAATCACTATCGAAACAAACGTAACTATTCCTCAGACACTGGTACGTTCACCTATTTATATACATTCAACCTGTAATGTATCAACGTTTCGATATTCACGAGTAGAGATGTGGTTCCCATTGTTTGTCCATACTTGTACCTATGCTACAAGTTGCAAGTTTGACTAGTGTTTTATCTAGTCTAATTTGGATAGTCAGGAATAACCTGTTTGTATTCATTTTTGGTTGAGTGGATGGGCAGGGCTGAACATATTTATTGGATTCATGTGGCTCGCAGTTAATTTTAGTAGCCTTTTTATATCACTTTGGTTTACAGTAGGTTTGGCGTCAACCTACTGTAACGGCTAACATTATTTAAGAACGTGCCTTCATGTGTGTAAGGCATGCGGGTGTGTTGGGGGTAGTATGTTAGTGAGTTTGCCTCCTTGCGATGTCGGGGATCTGAAGCCGGTATGCCATGCTTCACTCACATTATATTGACACTGGGCCAACTAGTCGTTCTAATAAGCAGTACTGAACATTTAGCACGGAATAACAACTACCATGTTTGAAGACTTTGGTATGTGCCCGTTTGGGGACTGCATCCATTGTGTTTCTAATATGAAAGAATGTTGTGCAATATAGCCCAAAGTGATTTGGTGCCAAAACAGCTGTTACGAAATATGAAGACCAAGCATAAAAATACAAGCAAAGATAGGATAGGAAAAGCTAAGATTTAAACTGTTACGTTTGAATGCGTTTTACATGTAGCCAATATCCCATTTTTTTTCAGGTAAAACAATTATTATCAGTTTTTTATTTCTATCTACATGTAAACAAATTATCGGGTGTAGAAAAGGGGATTATTAAGTGTATTAACATATACACGGAGTTTCTACAAAATGTTTTAACATAATGTGTTGAACGGTTTCTTACTGTATGTTACATGTTTGTCTCTACTATTTGTTAAAATTAGGCAATACAAATAGGCCAAGAGATACATTGTCTGATGTTGTTGTGTTGCAATAAAAATCTGATAAAAGAATATGATCCATTCCTGGTTTATATAATCGTCCTAAAAATGTTCTGAAGATTTTAACATAAATACACTGAAGGGATCTAAATAGGATTATTACATAACTTATCATAGCAAATGATGGTAAAAAGGTGTAGCAATTTATTTGTATGGAAGAATCGCCTAAATAGGTCAGTTTTCTCAAAAATAATCATGAACGGACGAAGGAATGGATCAGTGAGAGAAAGAAAAAATATTAATTGTTTACAGTTTATAGTGAGTTGAAAGAGAGCACCCCATCTCCCTAAAAAGGGAGAAATAAAGTTAAGGGTATTAAGCTCAGGGCCCAAACAGTATATTAGTGAAAATATGGCGCTCGATGTTGCGTGAACGGACACCTACCAAAAAAACAGGAAACAAATAAGCCTGGTACATTTGTACTTGATAATGGGTGAGAAAGCAAACATTGTGTCTTCCTTTGAATATGAAAAGGCCATATACATAAACATATAATCGAAGTTCAAATATGACATACGCATCTGAAAGACAGCAAACCCGTTGTCGTATATCGACTGATTTACTGTGTATGATGGGTTGGAAAGGTGTGTCTGTAAGCACCTGTCCGTGCTAGATATCAATTTCTTTAACATGATATGGAAAGATGTTTTATGGATTTTTTTTTACGGTATTAGTATTTTTTTCCTTATTTATAAAACGTACCAACACAAAGTTCTATTGGAACGTATACGTGACATTGCCAGACGATAGGGAACGTATACTCAACTGATATAGGCCTGATCTCATTATATCAATAACAAATTGTAATGAATAATAATACATAAATAAATGAAGTTGATAGAGTTTGAAGGTGAGTATGGTGTATGAAATGGCCCCCCTCCAGATGGACACTATTTGTTTTGGGGAAATTGATCTCAGTTCGGAACAACAACAACAACAAAAAAAAAAAAAAAAAAAAACATTTCCATGGAATATCAATTTTAAAGCCTTATTAATCTATTAGGGGTCCTGATGAGTCATGTCTCTAATATTACTTACAATATAAAACGGGATAACGGATATACCCTCAGCTGAAATAAGGATATAGCTAAAATGGCATATGATTGGTCGTAATAATTAATTGTAGTTTTTAATCAGACCATTGGCATTCCCATAGTAACAAGCTGTGCCACTCTCTTAGCTGATAATGCGTTCAATTCGTATCTCATATACAACGATGACTGACGTGCGATTTATAAATTACAAGAAATGTATTTACCAAATCGATCGTATTTACTCTCCTGAACTTAGTTCCAGAAATCTAAAAACTCTTCCACATCTACCGCTTACCTTGAGCTATACTTACAACACATGCGGCTGTCTACTAACTACTTAGATACACGATGAAGGAGACGTTATCGTAGTTCCGATCTCGATCTGTCCCTTTATTAATGGGAGCATCCTCCCTTTACAACAAGAAGCCCATAGGCCTTAACGGTCACCTGAGTTTTGATATATTTATACAGAGAGTTGATTTTTGTTTTTAAACATGAACAGAAATATTATTCTAAGTGACAAAAAAAAAAAAAAAAATCACCTTATTCAATATCGTACATACATATTTAAGACTGAAAAGTATTTGAAACTAGCGCCTCTGATTCTAGACAAGGAAAATGGAAAATTTTAGCACACTGACTCCTTTGGGCCCCGCCCTACTGTCCTTGGGGGTAGGGCTGGCTCAAAATTTTCAAAGTATCAAACTGTCAAATCAGAGTTATAATTCCAATCAAGTTATCAACATGTAATACCCAAAGTATCATTTGCCAATATAAACCATAATAAATTTTGAGACTTTGTCTCAGGTGACCTAAAAATACGGTTTTACTTGTCGCAGTTAATTCGAGATTGCTCGGAAAATTGTGACTTCCGTGAAAGATAATGACATGTACATTGTACATTGTACCAGACAAACTAACACAATAAGGTCACGCGGGTGGATGGAGACTACAGGCAAGTGTTATGGTCGCCCTCAGGATTATCTCGTGGGAAAAAATATTCATTTTGTCCTTCTGTGATATGAAAAGCGATGTTACATATTATGCTAAATCAGTAGATATCTTGTTGTCTATGGGAATGTGATAAGGTGCAGGTTATGTTACAAAATATTGAGTTTTTAATAGATGCTGTAATGATCCCTTTTGCTTACAATAAGGAGACTTTTATCTTTGGACTATATAATCAAGATGGAATAAGAACACCAATAGACAGTACAATTATTTTGATTATGAAACAATATATTTATTCAGCAAGATGCCTACAAACCAATTTATCTATAAATGGTCTTAAAAAAGCAATCAAGGACAACTATATTACACAAAAATATATTGCAACAGGTAAAGATGACAAATACTTTTAACAAGAAAATGCAGCAAAGCTGCTGGACACTATATTAAAAAAAAAAGTTCTAAGGTCAAAGTTTCAACCCCTCCCTATTTTTTTCTGTTTCAATACATGTTTTTTTGTGAATAGCTGGGATAACGTAGCTTCTGACAGCGATACCTTTTTTTATATATTGCGTACAGCTGTAACAGTGGAGGCAGAGTATTAATATTAGTACTAGTTTTTAAAATGATTATACACCTATTCTTTCAATAACATGTAAAGGATTGACTGTCATTTTTCAGTGGGCTTCATAGAAAATGTGTATGTTATAACCACGTGCCTTTCAGTTAGTAAGAAGAAGCATTTAAATATTTAAACATATAACACTCGTTTGAATGGGCACACTTTGTAGCCTTTTGGTTATTGAGAAGGTATTGTATAAATATTCTAGGCTTGTTTGACCCACTCTCCTTGAAAGCATTCATCACAGCATGATATGGTACAAGCCAAATATCATAGTCCTACACCTATAGCAGTTGTCCTGGTCCCAGAAGTATTTGATTGAAATGTTAATACCTAACAGACAAATAGATGGACAAAGGACGCTGCACCATGGCATAAACTGGCATCGCCCTTATAGTAAAGCCAGGTGAGGTAAATTAAAAAAAAAAACCAGGATCATATATAGTTCATACAATAATTTATATAATTCATTTTTTCAATTCATATTATATTCTTTTTCAGACATTATCAAGTTCATAATGAAACAACTTCCCATTTATCATTAAAACAGTAATTCTATTCATTTCATAATAGCAATATTAACAGAGATAATTATTGTTTATATAGTGAAAACAGAAAGCCAAATCAAGTCATGTGCTAAACAGTTTGCCATTCCCTGAAATGTTTGAAGTTTGTTTTTAATGCCAAAGGTCCATTTGAATTAATAATTAATGTCAAATAGAACATGAGGAAACTGAAAATGTATCTGTCATGGAAGCCATCATCTGAACAGTGAAATGGATAAATTAGTTGGTAACTTTTCATTGACAAATAATCTTAAATGAATCTTAAATACTTATGATATATGTGTACACCATTAATTTGTTAACACAATTTCCAGTTGCACTGTATTGTTATGACTTTATAAACGTTGAAAAAAATAATTAAAAGCCATTCCTGATATACCATAAACAGGGAAAAGCATATTAAGTAATTGAGTAAATTTCAAGTTACTTTGACACTGAAAGATGACATGTACATACATCTAAGGAAGTTTATAATAAATATCAAAAATCACTATTCATTTGTCTTTCTTTTTAGAAAAATAATTTCCATCAAAATTTACATACACATACATGTACATATATGTACCCGAGACATTGTATTACTTCACTGTAATATATTTACATATGGTGTCTGGTGTCAATTACATATATGACATCAGAATAGCGATATTTCAAATACAACAGATTTCATCATATTAATCAAACAAAACTCCTCTTTCTTTTAAGAGAAGGAATTTCTACAAAAATCTACATGTACCTTAGCATATATACTTCACTAATATTTACATACAGTGTCTGGTGTAATTTATTTTTGATATAGGAATAGGGATATTTCACAAACTGATTTTGTGATTTCATAAAACAAAACTTCTCTTTCTTTTAAGAGAAGGAATTTCAATCCAAATCTATATATACCTATACCTGAGACATAGCATTACTTCACTGTGATATATTTACATAAGGTCATTTATTTATGACGTCAGAATAGTGTTACTTTTCACAAATGGATTTTGACATATTTAACAAAACAAAACATTGGTTATGCAATAATAATATATTGACTGTACACACCCAATATTCCTTTATAAACACATATACAATAACCCAGTATATGCAACATAAGTGCCAGTTCCAATGTCCAAGTTGAGATGATTAATTTGAAAGCAGGACTGACCAATTTTGTAGGAAATAACATGAGTTAATTTCAACACGGATAGACAATGGTTAGCTGGTCATGGTTAACCGGTTACTCGGTCGAAAGACAACGAACGGATTACCAAAATCAATAACTGAATAAACTGATATTTATTTACCTCCTTGGAGAGCCCAATGTTTCTATGGCTTAGACCTACAGATTATCTATAGATGCGACCAAAATCAGATAGTTTTGCAATAGAATAGTGCTCAAGCTAATATATTAGTGTTGTTTTTGTACTCCATTGTAAAGATTGAAAAAGAGATGCTGCCAGCACCATAAAAAACCTGAACAGACTTTAAAAGAAAGCCAGAATACAAAGTTGTGAAATATCAACTTTTAGAGGTATATGTAGAACTCGCTTTTACATGCAAGAAGTAAAATGATCTGAAAGGTACACATATGAATGAGCAAGCATATATTAAAATGTTTGTCGATAAAATTTTGTTCTAAAGAATAATATTACAGCATGATTTGGAGTACAGATAATTTAACTATAATTAAATCCCATCTTACTGTATTCCAACATTTGTTGTGTATGAAATATACTTACTGAGGT